>NW_016690235.1:2191743-2311597 GCF_001604755.1 Lepidothrix coronata | reverse complement strand
ATATAATATATTATATATATTATAAAATCATATATAATATACATAATATATAAAATATATAATATATTATATATATTATAAAATCATATATAATATACATAATATATAAAATATATAATATATTATATATATAATATATAACAATTATATATATTATATATTATATATTATATATATAATATATTATATATTTTATATATTATGTATATTATATATGATTTTATAATATATATAATATATTATATAATAATATAATATAATAATATAATAATGTAATATAATTTCTTCTTCAGAGATAATTGAATGAAAGAGTGGTGTGAGTTGACCTGGACTGGATGCCAAGCCTCTCTATCACTCCCAAGCCTCTCTATCACTCTCCTTCCCAACTGGAAAAGGGGAGAGAGAACAAGATGGAAAATGACTGGTAGGTTGAGATAAAGCAGTTTACTAAAAGCAAATGTGAAAGTTTATGCACACACAAATAAAGAGGAAAATAACAAGGCTTATTCCCTGCTTCCCATCAGCAAGTGATGTCCGGCTACGTCCTGTGAAGCAGGGCTTCAGCACACATAGCATTTGCTCAGAAGGCAAACATAAATAATGAATGCCTGCACTTCCTCCTCCTTTCCTTAGCTTTTTCATCTGAGCTGACATCATATGGTATGGAATATCCCTCTAGTTAGTTTGGGTCAGCTGGGCCACTTATGTCCCCTTCCAGGATCTTGTCCTTGACTGGGGAAGGAATGTTACAGTGCCAGTGCTGTGCTCAGCAGTAGCCAATAACTCTGGAGTGTTATAAACACCTTCCTAGGTACCAATGCAAATCACAGCACCATGAGGGCTGCCATGGGGAAATGAACTCCATCTCAGCCAAAGCCAATACCAAGAAATAAACTTTCTGAGATAAAAATGAAAATCACAAACATTTTAATAAATGTGGAAGCGAAACTAAAGAAAGCAAAACAGGGAAAATCCACAAAATAGATAAAATTTTTATGTTAAAACTTCTTCAATATATCAAATATTAGATATAGTAAAACTCTACATATGGACCTCATGCAGGAATCTCGGTGTTCAATTTGCACATCTGCTTGTGAACAGCATGCAATATATCTCTGCACACAATGGATCTTTGAAAGAATTGGTGCACATGAACATTTCTTGTTTTCTTACATAATTTGAGTCTGATGCTTTCTCATTTCCACAGTGTTTCTCAGCTATCTCAGGCCATTGACTAGGTCTCTGTACCCATTTGTTCCCACTAATTAATGCACAAACAGGGATGAAATACAGAATATGCTGCCCCTGTTTTTAGTCCATTGTGGAGGCTATACCAAAAAAAAAATTCTTGTGTCATGCAACACTTGAACACGTGTACACAAGTATGTAGGATCCAAAGAGATACATCTCAGGGTCCTGGAGAAGGCTCTGGGTAAATCTTATTGCAGGCTTTCCATACTTAAAGAAGAAAGATGGAGGAAGATTTTTTTCTTTTTAATCAGGGCCTGTAGTGATAGGAGAAGGAGTAACAGTTTTTAAATGAGAACAGGGCAGAAATTCTTTACTAGGAAATTGTTGTTTCAAAGTTAATTATTTATGACTCGTGGTTCATAGCTGCATTATTTTCAACCAGTAAACTCAATCGATCAGAAACTTTTAAAATTACATTTTTCATTTGACACTCACAGATAAAAAGTGGGGATATTCCTGTATTGTAAAAGAATTAATTAATATAACATTTAATGTGTCACTCATTACCAAATATATAAAACTAAAATCACTTGAGAACAGTTTGTTGTATAGTTTCTCTTTCCAAGTGCACAGTATTTTTTGTAATTCTGGATTTATCCCTTATAGCAACTTTCATGCTATTTTCAGAGTCATTGTGACATAAAAAATCTAAATATTTAATGTATAGAAAATTAAAAGTTCCCTATAGGAAAGAGTTTGATAATTTGTGAGAACAAATACTATTAATACATGTGATACAAATACACAAAAATAGCAAAGGATTATAGCAATAAAAAAAGCAAAGGCTGATGACTGTATGTCTATATTTTTGATATATTTTGGGTTTACGAAGAAAAATTAATCTTTCTCTAGAAATTTTCAGATAGGAAAAGAAATCAGAGCCTCTAAAAAAAAAAAGGCAAATATCTAAAAGAGTGATGGAAGCACTGAGCTCATGGATCAGCACTATTGTTTATGTTGTGCCCTGTTTGTTTGGCTTCACCTCTTTACCATCTGTAACTCAGACATAAATAAAATTATCAATGCAATAAGCAGTTGATTCTAATCTTGTTCCATAAACTTAAGAGAAAAGTATCAATATGCTTATTTCATTTCTGGGAAGACTGTATACACATTCATTGGGGAAAGAGGAGTAATGAATCATTACAAATCATTGAAAGTTGACAGCAACAATTATGTCTAAAGAGGTAAGTGAAATATCAGGGCACAATTTCATATCTGAAGGATTCTATTAGTCATGCCTTAGACATATACTTCCTAATTATCTTTCTCCTTAACTAACTTATTCAACCTCAGATGCTGTATGAAGGATTATCAATAGGTATGTCTTCTGCAATAGTAATAAAGACTTAAACATAAAGAAGACCATTCCAAAGAAATCTTTGAGCCAATCATTACACATAGTCTATCAGAATTCACAGCATAGCATTATATATATTATTATATTTTGTGATTCTGAAATGTAATAAAAATCATCATTTTCATTTTTCTATGTACATCAAAGGTAGTTTGAAAGAGAGTTTGTATAATAAAATTTGATTAGTGACTTAAAAAGAGACCTGGCAATTAACCATTCAAACAACAAATGGAAGATCATGATGGATGAAGTTTTAACTCACTGATGTCTCAAACTGTGATACATTTCTCAAAATTATTCTGCAATCTTATGATATGAAATTGCCATGATACATAAAGTGAAGCAATTGTATAACCCTCACTAAACACAAATTGAAGCAAAACACTCAAAATAGTACATTCTGATCTTAAAACATTTGAATTATATAAAATTATATATCATGCATTTGTGTCCATTAATAAGACACAGATGCAGCTCATTCTACAGGACTAAATGGAAGCATTGGTTCACCCAACTTTATTGTTTCAAAAATTAATTCTCAAAGCAACTCCGTTATGTTCCTGAAACTGCTTTATTAGTACTACACAAAGTCATACTTCTATTCTGATCCATATTGGTTTTTTAACTGGAGGGGTTTTGGTATGAAAAAACTATAAGATTGTGTAGACGTCATTTAATCAGCATAAACCATATCCATATTGAGCTAAATATTCTAAAATACATGCAACTATATTCTGAAAAGTATTTAAAATTTGAACATGTTGTGCATAACCAAAAAAAAGGTAAGGCCTGACTGATAAACAAAACAGTGTCTGAAAGGAGAAGATGGATAGCACTTGAGGTACCTATCTTCTTTCTAGCTTTGTACTTGGAATAGAAAAATTGTTGTTTTTTTCACAACAGAGATGAAGCAGTACAGATGAAACATGAACCAATCACAAATAATAATTTATAAATATTAGTTATAAGTACAACATAACTATATATGAGATGTAAACCAAAGGCAAAATCTATAGTTACCTTAACTAAAAATAAAGTTGGACTGTACTAACAGAATACTGTAGAAGTGCTGAGAATGGCAGTGCCATAATTAATAAAAAACATGTTAATTTTGTTGGGGCTTTTTCTTTTCCTAAAACAGCAAATAAATATAATAAAAAGGGATGGAAAGAATTTTTTTTTCTACTTCATATACCTAACTCAGAATTGTTAAGCAACAATAAATATACAGGTTGAATATGTGCACATCAACACGAATTGTGCTGAAGTCCACAGAATTTTTTTCTGAATAGGAGACACAAATCCTAAAAATACCAATTATAAGCCTCAAAATACAAAGGTAGGACAATGAAATCGCTACACTTATAAAAAAACTTCTTTCCTTACACCATTCTGTCTGGTGAACCATACAAAAATACTTTGATTTTTGTGTCCACAAGTTGAATAAAAGTATCTTAGTTTTCTGAAAAAATCAGAAACCTTCAATTATATATTGTCTTGACCTAAGAATCTCTGCTGTACACCTAATAAGCTTTTTGGTGTGACAGCCTCAGACGCATACTCTCCTTTGTGATAAGGGCTCTCTGGAAAGACATCTCTGTGGAGAAAATGAGCCTGGGACATAGCATAAGCTTCTCAGGATTACGTTGTCTCCCAGCAGGTGCATTTCAAGTACAAGGGGAAGTGAACGTGGCCTAAGAGAAATTACAGATTCTGTATACAAATCATAGTTCCAGTAACACATAGAAGTATAGCAGAGAAAAACACCTCACCAGGAGGAAATTAAGTTTGTTTGGATATCACCAAATGAAACGTTTTAAAATCTTTTGTTTAATGGAAAAGAAATAATTTCAACTTGCATTGAAAAGGGACAAAAAGAAATACAGAAAAGTCAGATTTTTCACCAAAGAGACACTCCAAGATTCTGCTAGCTATCAGCAGAGCATTGCAATGCTCTGTTTCCCTCTCTGTGCAAAATTACCCCATAAGACCTATCTGTAAACCCTCCTGCACCTTTAGCATGCCTGCACAGCTACATGTTTCATTAGTCTGAGTTTAAAATGACTACCTTAGGAAACAGCCTGGTAATAGAGTTAAAAGTTGCATTCCGTAATTCGTTCTCCTTTTAAGTATAAAATGCTCAATGAATAGCAGATTAAATAAGATTTCTTTTTTTTAATGTAGGGTATCTGTTTCAGTAGTGACTGCACAAAACGTTTTCAATGTAATATGCATTTTTTTGCACATTAAGTTTCTGGAAACTGTGGGACAAATTACGTTCTGTGAGACCTCCATAAATATCAGAAGCAGCAAAAATAAAAACAAAATTATAATAATAGACTCTGTGATGGTCTAATATTAAAAGTATCTGGGAGAATATATTAATAAAATATGCTAATAAACCACATTCAAATTTTAGGAATTTTCAGTCAAAATATATTTTGAAAGAAAAATACTAAATCTGACAGATCAATTTAAGGTATTATAATTTACTACAAATATTTTAAAAAGTAAAATGGGAGTTCTACCTGAAACTTTTATGTTCTTGTGTGATGCATTAAAACAGTCAACGACTACATAGTCACTCTCATAGAGTATGCTGTATCTTTTGGTTTTATGAGACTCAGGAAGTGACATAAAATTAAGGCATTGATAAAAAGAGGGCTGGTGATTTTTTTTTTCATGTCTTTACAGTGCTTTTTTATATATTTAACAGAATTTATTTATGCCTTGAATTTTTCTGATATATTTTCATAATAAGGTAATTTGTATTCAAAAGCAAATACAATTTAATGTGAAATAATTTTTTGAGTAATTGAAGGGCAGTTGAAAGAAGGAAACACCTGACGGCTACTGGCTGAATTACCTGTAAATGGTTCTAGTTCAAGGGCTCTGTTACGCCATGAGTCCCTTTGTTCTCTTCCAGACGAAGTCAGAGGACTTAGCAAGTTGTTCATGTTAGCTCAAATAATACTCATAATCTGCTGCTTTGTTCCTATGTGTTAAAAAAATGAAATAAAAATTGCCTTGGAGAAAAGGAAACTGGACAAGAAAAGAAAAAGCCCAACAAAATGATACACATACTTATAATCAGACAAAAAGGTGTATGATATAATGCATTACAGTTTCACAAACAATCAATACAAATTATTGGATATAAAATTACTTTTTGATTACCACTGTGAAAACACAAGATTCTTATGTCATTCCCCACACTACAATTGATTTTTGTTCTGCTTTTTCTATTGCATTTTTAAAACATTTCATGTCAATTCTTAAGACTCCATTCTGCTGCTAAATGCTAAGCAAATACTCAAAGGAGAAATTTGGAAGTTTAAATGGTGGAGACCTGTAAATATAATTTTTCATAATTTAATCTCTCTTATTTTTCTAACACAGCTTGTTATCATAGTCACACTATACACAGAAGCCACCAGAATATTCCTAACCTTTTAATCCCTTCATTCATTTCATGCTATTAGCCTTTACCATGTTGTAGCAGCTTTCTATCATGTGGCACTTAGTTTCCTGCTGGTTCCCATGGCAATGGTCAGGTCATCTGTCAAATGACAGAGGAATATACTATAGTCATCTCTCAAAGCTGGTAAGTGTTTTTTTTTATTTTTCATTTGTCAATTTGTCAAATGTGCTGCAACAAGCAGAGTACTTCTGACTCCCTTATTTTCCTGAGATGTGAAGTAGGAAACTTAAGGACAAAGGCAAAGAACTAGTAATATTCTTTCCTGTTATATTCACTTTCTACCTCAATGAATCGAGTTTAGTAAGGTATAGTTACTTTCAATTTAGGGTTAGACCTGGAATTAGGTGTTTTGAATAGAATGTGGTACAAATTTGTCTCAATGCTAAGCAGTGAGACCAGAGCGTGCATCTTGTTATTTTCTCTATTATCTTGAATGTGGCATTATTTCTAGTCTGCCACAGTTCTGCTGATCATTTTCATGGACATCTGTATTTACAAAGCATATCTGACTGGATATTGTCGAAAAAATATTCATGGATATTTGTACAAAGGAAGTGTCAGCACAGTATTGGAAACCTTTCTTGGGATGAAAGAGAATTACTGTTTAGCAAGCATCAGCACAATGCCCAGGGCAATGGTGAGAAGAACTACTATGCACAGTTAAAAATCCAAGGGAAAAATTCTGGTTGACAGACTGTAGTTACCCAAAACGTGTCCAGGCCATGACTCAAAGGTAGTGGTCCTGTTCTTGCAAGAAAATGAATTACATGATGATGAAAATGAGAAAAAAATATTAATTTCAGGAGTGATGAGAAACAGAAGGATGCATAAGAAAACCATCTGAAACACATGCCCTGATCAACATTTTGAAGGAAAACTTCATCAAAACAGAAATGTGTGCAAAAACTATGTCGAGGGTGTGAATTGCTACTTTTTTTTCTACACAGAGATTAAATTCACAAAGAACATTGAACATGAAGTTATCCTACACTGGACACAAGTGTAAAAATGACATTGCTAAGACAATTGTGAATAATATCCAACCATAAAACAAGATGATAAAAAGACATATTGCTTTTTATTGCAAAGTATGGCATTGATATTAACATTTTGGGTGCTTGAAAAAGAATATAATCATCAAAGTTTTGGTGTTGACACCAAAGAAGTCTACAGAATAGAAATAAGAATACTAATCTGACCACTTGTTTGCCAGATTCTGATTAATAGAAATTTCTCATCATTAAAAATACATAATATCAATTTAGAAATATGAAACAGTATTTTCCATCTGTAATGAATACTGAAAGTTGATGCAGGTTTAAAGGAATTGCAATCAGGCTTCCTATATTTAAAGAATAAATATGATCAACATAAGAATAATTTACTTGACAGGAGTTTTGTTACAGGATAAATAAGTAATATGATATTTTATTTCATTGTTAATAGAAAAATAACTTTAAAAGAATGTCGGGTTGATTTTCTTCACTGTAGCCGTACACTTTATTAAAACTAATCAACTTTTTTATCTGAATAGCATACTTAAAGTAGCCATGGCAGAGTTCACCACACCTGGATTATATTAGTGTATCAGCCCTTCCTAAGAAGGGCACATCGTACCTGCCAATGACTTGGCATATTATCTTCGCTCTTTATATTAAATTACATATTTTTCAGAAGGTTATTCAAGAACTAGCCCATGGAATTAACCATCTTCAACTATGCTGTTAAAGTGACTAGCTGTTCTAACAGACGTGTAAAACCTTCAGCCCCTCGCCCCGACACCATTACATTAACAACGTTAACAACAGTAACAAAAACAACAAGAAAAACAAATAAACAAAAAAAATCAAAACAAATACAAAACTCCACATTATTTTGATGTGATAGAAAACATCTATGGACTGAATCTAACTGTTGTCTTCATTAGGGGCTTTGTTTATTCATTTTTTAGTCTCGGGCAAAAATTGTTCTTCCTCGCCATCCCTCAGAATGTATTCCTGTCTTTATAAAACATGTTGTTAATTATAAATTATCCTAGTAATACAGTAAAAGATATATTAGTGTATTCAGCTATATATATATCACCTTTTATCATGAGATTTGGAAAATTCCATTTGTTCAAAAATTCAGAATTTATTCTACTGTAAAACGTTTTATACAACATTATCTTCTTGACTCCTCATAAAAATCTAATGCTCAGTGAGATTTTTGATAAAATAATCTTCCTAGTCGTAACACTGCATACTTAATTCACTTGTTTGCTTCTCATTTCTCAGTAATGATTTACTCAAAATGTTTTTAAAGAGAAAGAAATTAACTCAACTCATGCACTGATGGTTGTTTCACATCCTGTAGTTTCATACAGGTATTTACAATGCATATGAATTTCACCAAATAACGGTCAAAGACAAAATCAGAGATGTATGAATAAAAAATACCATAAGCTTTATTTCAGCATTTAGAATCTCCAGTTTCTGATCTGTAAGAATAAACAACATGTTTCCATCTTTTCTGGAAATGAAAAAATACTCAATTTTTTAATTCAAGATTTTATTCTTAGTGCGCATTATTTTTTTATCACTTCTTCAAGCTTACCATTAAGCTTTGGTCAAAGTGCAATCTTTTTTGGTGCTGATTTGTGCTGGACTTTTCAGTCATTTGATCTTTGTCTTGCACTAATAATCCATTAATAATTATTAGGGTAAGTTAAAGTGAATGTTTATAGATGTGAAAGAAATACACATGTTACTTAAATTAAAAGATTCTTTATTTTCATTTCAGCTTAATTTTTCTAACAAGTACTAATTAATTTTGGACTATGCAACAAAATATTTTTTCAGAAGAAAATAATACTTCACGTGGATTTTTTTGTAAGTGCCTTTCTCCTGTAGCCCTCAACTACACCTTTGCTGTGAACAGCTTTCCATTCCGATTGAAAAAAGTTAGTGTTGTATTTGACAGTGATGAAAAACATAATTTCTAAAATATTAAAACATTCTCAGACAGTAGAATCGCACCACCAGAACAGATGACATAACTAGCTTTTATTAAAGTGAATAGATGCTTTCATGTATAAGGTTTTCTTTCCTAGCCTTGTCATATCTGATGTTTGAGAGGTATGGACAAATGAAGATATGACATAAGAGAACAAAGATGACTAGATAATATGAAAAAAAGTTTTATGGCAAGAGATTGAAATTGTCTACATTGTCTAATCTCATACCAGTGAAGACTGAGGGAAAGTGTGATTACAATCCTCATCTCAGAAGGTAAATTACCTCAAAACCAAGAAGAATCATCCTATGATTCCAGAGTGCACAACAAAAAAGGCAGTAGGCTTAAATTATGCCAGTTGAGGTTAGAGTGCATGTACAAACAAAACTTTTGGTGGCAGGAGATCCAGATGGATAAGCAAGCAGCTTCTGTCTAAAACACAATAAGGTAGTTTATGCAATATGGATAAAGAAAGGGCATGTTTAGAAGGCATAAAGGAACGTTGCCAGAGTATACAGAGATGTGACAAGGAAGGCTAAGGTACTTTTGGAATTAAATCTGGCAAAGGATGTCAAAAATAACAAGAAAAGACTTCTTCAAATGTATTAGTAGCAAGACTAGGAAAAATGTGGGCCCACTGCTGAATTGGCTGGGTGTCCTGATGATGAAGGAAAGGTGGAGTTACTGAGTGCCTTCTTTGTTTCAGTCTTTACTGAGGCGGTTGGGCCAGACTCTTCTCAGCGGTGCCCAGTGATAGAACAAATGGCAAAGAGCACAAACTGAAAGACACAAATTCCATATGAACATGAGGAAGAACTTGTTTACTTTAAGGGTGACAAAAACCTGGAGCAGAATGCCCAGAGAGATTGTGGAATCTTCTTATCTGAAGATATTCAAAACCCACCTGGGTATGATCCTGTGCAACCTGCTTTAGGTGAGCCTGCATTAGCTAGGCTGGGGTGGACTAGGTGATCTCCAGAAGTCACTCCCAACCCCAACTCCAACCATTCTGTGGTTATCTGATTCTGTGATCTTTCAGATTCATTTCGACAAGTATTTGAATAGTGGTGCACACCACCTCTTCCAGTTCAATGGACCAATTAACAATAATGCACTAAATGAAATCCCCAAGAGGAAGTCTACATTATGAACTGGTGGCTTTGAATGAGACTGTGAAGGCTACAGAGTTCAGCTAATCATGTACTGGTTTCAATGCAAATGTTTATTTAGGCTGCTGCGCAGGAAAACTAGAGTGCTGCTGCTGTGTTAAACAGCAGCTTTTACTGCAGCTTACCTTCCCAAGAGAGTCTACAAACACATTAGAGGACATAGATGCAAAACCCTCATACAACATAAATGTGGATATGATCCAAGGTTACGGATCCCACTCAGTGTTTTTCACACGTTGGATTCACCTGTTAGGAATGGGATGGCCATGTTTCCACTCAGGATTTACGTATAGTGTTAGATTTACTACATGTCCTGAAGCCCGTCGGGACATGTTCATCATAACTGCTGGTACTACCACTGATAAGGTGCTACACCTCCAAGAATCCCAGACACCGTAGATGTTCTTCTCATTTCAGAAGCACAGAATTTACAGCCAGAAAAAGAACACATGATATACCTGGTTAAGGGAAGAGTGAGTTAAAAAACTACAATTCTAGTGAGCAGGCCTTAGGCCTTCTCACTTCTCTCTGCAGCTCTTACTGGAAAGAATAAGATCAGCCAGCACTTGGAAATTTTTCTACCTCATACTCCTGGATTCCTGCAGCCTTTCCCCAATTACTGCCAACTTAGTCCTTATCAGAAAACTATAGATATTAGAAATAACGTTAAATTCCTTACGTTTATTAAAAGTGTTTGCCAGTTACACATTGTAGGCAGGGAAAAGGTGTTTTTGTTACTGGATTCAATCAAACAGATAGCTACTGCAAGCTTTTGTCATTTTAGGTCCCGTTTTCTCTTCAATAAAAAAATTGTCTAATGCACTAAAAAAAGCCTAAAGAACTTACCAATTAAAACTTAAATTTATAATGAATCTGTGATATAGCCCTTTATTTTAGTTTAGTCCTCTATTCTTTTATTTTATCCCTACTATCTCTTCTGAAAAAGAACTCAAGTACTCTATTAGACTAGTTAAGAAACTAGTTTGTTTTTTAAAACAGACTAGCTTTTAAATTTATATATTATTTGAAATTTTAATCCTTACCAAATCTCCCTAAAGTTGTAAATCCAATTACAAAATGATCTTTCATTTCCATTATTGCTATGGATCTTATTATTCCCAGTATTTCAGCAATTTCTCTTCAGTACTATGTAACCTATTATTCACAATTGGTGTTATGATTAATTTGTAATTGGGAATTAATACCTATCTGAGTTAAAATGTAATTTTACAGCAACCCTTTATAGTAATGAACTTCTGTATATTCATAGTTGGTTTGTGACCTTTCCCTTTTGCATCCTCTTTGCCCTCTGTCTTACAATTCTTCATGGTATGATACAGTGACATTAGCACTTTAGCCTGTACTGAAACTCATTACTCAATTTTAAAAATTCTTCTGTTTCATTTTTCATTTTCACAATAAAATTCCTCTCTCTTTTGACTTGTTTAGATAAATATATCCGTTACTTCACACTTTACTTGAAACGAGCAGCTAACCCTGGGTTCATCTGAAATCTACCTGAACACCTAATCAACCTTTCCAAGTGAGCACGTTTTCTATGGTATTTTATAAAATAGACAACGTTAGTATTCCTTAAAAGCATTTTTTTTTCTAACAGAATTTGTTAGGATCATGTAAAACTATGGGATACCAAAAGAGCTGCTGATTTGAAGCCTTTTGTGATTGCTCATTTTCTACTAAAAGGCAAAATTTTTTTCATCCATGCAGAAGGAAGGTCAAAATTAGCTTTTTTCTCCTTTAAAAAAGGTAAAATTCTGCTTCACTGTGTAGTGTTTCCCCAGGGAACTCTCCTCCTTTTTGTCCATATGCTTTGCCATGATGCTAGATTTTAAAATCTTTTTAGTTGGAGAAATATATGATCAACAACAAGTTTATTTTACACAAGCAAGTAGTGTAAATAAAAATAATTCTAAGAGAGGAAAACTCACAACATGGCTGTGAGGTCTGTTGAGTCCTTTATGCCATGACCCTGAAGATTATTAGCTGCTCTCTGCAGCCATTTTATAATTCTAAATCCTCCTTGCTGATTCTCCACAATTGAAAACTTCATGTCCTTAGGCCTTTTCATTGTTTTCTACCCTTGTTTCTGGCCACATCCTGTATAACTCCTTGAAATATCCACTCCCTTTTCATCTGATACCATGCTGATGCTCCCTCTGCAGCATTTAGGATTGCAGGACTGCACTTATGCACATCCCCCTTTTCGTGATCGCATAAGCATATAGAGAACCACACAGAATCGGTAAGTTTGGAAGAGATCACTGGAGGTCATGTAGTTCAACCTCCCTGCTCAAGCAGAGTCCCCTAGAGCACATTACTCAGGATTGTGTCTAGACAATTCTTGAATATTTCCAGGCAAGGAAACTCCACAGCCTGTTGGGGCAGCTTGTTCCAGTGCTCAGTCACCCTTGCACTAAAGTCCTTCCTCACGTTCACATGGAACATCCTGTGGTCCAGTTTCTGTGTGTGTTCTCACATCCTATGAGGTCTTGAATTCTTCTTAGTAATGACCTGTTCCACAAAAGAAAAAGAATCTATAAGAAAGATAGCATTGCAGACACCAGTAGCCTCCTGACCCCAGAGGCTCAGAATGAAAAATTAACGTGATATAAACCATTTAAGCCACAAAGTTGAAAGGGCACCACAAATTGCTGTCATGGCTAAAATGCAGTTCTTTAGCTGGTAGGAAGGAAGAAAAAAGGAAGATACAGAAGATACGGAAGAACATTCATGCTTGAAAAAGCTGGTAAAAGTTGTATGCAGAATTGCAGAGGAGTGTTGGAGTTCCATAGAGACTTAACATACTCTGGTTCATTACTCAGGTCTAAATCAGGCAGCTTGACCAGATCTCCACTCTTCCCTCAGTCCCATTACTTTAGAGTTTTTACCTCACCCTGTTTTTCCAATAGATTTCCAATAGGTTGGGGGAGAGAACAGGAAGGGTAAAAGCTAGAAGACTCGTGGATTTTAAAGACAGTTTGATAGGGAAAGCAAAAGTCACACATGCAAGCAAAGCAAAACAAGGAATTAATTCACTGCTTCCCCGTGGGCAGACAAGTGTTCAGCCATCTCCACATGAGGAGGACCCTGACACGTAAAGGCTACTTGGGAAGAAAAATACCACCAATTCAAAGGATATAGGAATTAATTATTTCCTCCATGTCAGAATAGCACAGAACTGCTTCAGGCAGAAGTCCCAGGAGCCCAGGGCTTACAGGGGTAGACCAAAACTTTCAAGCTAATATGGAGCACTTAACCTGGTGTGCAAAGTTGCATTCTGATCCCTGGCTGCTGTTCTCCTTCCCATCAAAACAAAGGTATGAAAATGGTGGGGTTGGAAAGAGACCCAGACCAAGTCCTGGTTTTGCTCTCAACACAGAAATCAAGTACAACTGGAGGACACACCTGAAGAACGAGTTGGGAACTACCGCTGCACACTGCAGATTGTACTGCAATCACAGTGCATTGTAAATTTTAGCTTCCTCAATAGTTTCAAAAGGAATATCTGTTAAGATCAAAGAACAAGAGACTAGGGGAAACTAGAATTTGCAAGTGGTGATAAAATGAAAGGAAAAGGTAAGGGAATAATTAATAAGAAGAGAAAAAATCAATAAAAATAATAAACTACTATTTAAGTTGAGGAGATTAATACACAAAATTCTTCAAGTTTCAATGAGAAAGAAAATATTCCAGACAAACCAGCACTGCCACGGATATTTTGAAAAAAAATTAACAGAGGTCATGATGTTCAATTTGTGATTTGCTTTCTTGAAACTTTCTAAATTACAAGTGCTTTGCATTTTCTAAACTACCATGGAGAGAATTTTTTTGGGGCATTCTTGGAAAATTGTATATATGTATACATGTATGTATTTTACAAGACTCACGGTAAGTTAAGTTCTTTAACCGTTTTACTATTATTTGAGTACACTGAACAGTGCTTTTTTAGATCCTCTACCAAGGATGGTATTATTACTGCAACTTGCATTAAACAAGTCACATATGCATGACATAGTATAATGAACTGAATTTCAAATACTGACACTCTTCAGTGCAGAAATGGTAGATGAGTGGGGAAACGTAAGGAAGACATGGAAAGCATGTACATAAATAATTTAGCTGTCAAAATGTAGGTCATATTATGGATAAGGGACAATGCATCAATATCAGTCTTCGCCTCAGAAATTATTTTCATTTATTGTAAAATAGTCTTATAGCACTCCACAAGTACAAAAAAAAAAGGATATTTGGTTAATTTATTCACACAATAAGGGGTATGTGCAGTTGTTAGTGCAATATAGAAGAAGAGCTTACTGAAAATATTAAATTTGAAACTGACATCTGATTAAATAAATGCATTTCCGGAATCACATCTTCTATCCTAAAACATCCTCGCCTATGCTGTTAAATTTAACTCATAGATATCTAAAGGTTAATGGCTTGCCTAGCACCCACAATGGCAGTTCTAGAGGAAAAACTGACAAGGGTTTGGGTTTTTTCCTATCATTTCCCAGCTATAGTTAACAGTTCATAGCTCGACCATAGCCCATGGGCTTAAATTGTTTATCCAGTAAACTCACCATAGAGCTTCTTTGTCCACTTCTGAATGCAAATGATTTCCTATAGAGTTCATAATGCAGAACACACTAAGTTCCTGGGGTTTTAATGGTGTTTATTTCTTGTATATCTAAATATTCAAAATCTGTTCACTGTTTCTTCACCAGTAGGTATATCGTGCTTTAACCAGAGTAGAAAAGATTATTTAAAGGTGCTGTTCTTCACTTCTGAGGTGCTGTAAATATGGATCTGGGATCAAAATTAGGAGTTAGCCTAACATAACAGTTCTGTACAGCTGCATGCAATTATCTTTACAGACATTTAAGCTACATTTCACCTCTTTCACTTTATGGCGAGTTCTGTTCTCATGAACCGAAACCAACAAAGCACCAACTAAAAAAAAAAAAAACAAATAAAAAATCTGAGATCAACCGATGAAAAATGTCTAGCAGGGGGCATCTAACCACAACTTATGTGTTCATCCTTCTGTCAAATATTAATAGGGTGACACCACATACTTGAAAGAGAAATTTTGAGTGAGAAAAATGCACTCTGTAAGCCTGCAGAGTAGTTCACAATATAGAGATCTATTTCTTTTATATTTGTAAAAGAAAACACATAAAAGTAGTAAATATGGAATTTTTGAAATAAAATGCTAATGCTTTTCCTCTTGAAAGGAACTCTGGTAGTTTGAATTTTCCCACAAGTACAGCATGTCTTGGAATTTTTGTTTAGGAATTTTCTATTGACAACCTATGTATGGTTCCAGCAGATACCTGCTCAATCCACAGTAAGAGCAAATAACTCTTGGTTCCTCAGACTTCTATCCTCAAGATTTCAGCATGCTGAGGGCTGATAGGCAGTTATTGAAATCTACTGTGTAACATCATAATGCCATAGCAACAGAGATGAGATCATGTTTTGCAAACAAAATTGGCAACTAGATGAGACCCACCATCAGTGGTCATGCCACTCCTACAAAGTGTTTTGAAAACCATCATGAGATGTCACCGCGATAAGCAGCACAGATGAAAGCCACTGCATCAGTGTGTAGTAAATTCACTTGCTGGCACTGAAGAAGAATTCATTCAAACTTCTTCATCACAGTGATAGGGAAAAAGTCCTTTTTCCTTCAATAGGAAGAACACAATTTTATCTTTTTCCTCCTCTTATTTTTTTTTTCCTAAATGTTGCATTTTGCGGTTTTGGTTTTTTCACAAGTTTGTTTTAACAATCTCATCAGTCATTTAATTTATTTAAAATCTATTAAAATAAAGTAACTGCCTTATTGATTATACTATATAATACAAAAAACTGAAAATCAGGAAGGTGTATATCTGAATTATTTTTTGATATTTCATACATCCTTCAACATTCTGATGAAATCTTTAAGAAAATATTGCTATTGCACATACAAATGCAAGTTATCACTCTCAATCTATTATGTCATTACTTGCACTATTTCTAACTGCACAGCTGAGTTTCAACTCTGATACTCTTTCCCAGGCAGATGTATAACGCTACAGGATAAAATGCATTTATTACTTTTTTAATTGATTAGTATTGAAAATTGGCTTCAAACAAACTCTTTCTTCAAATATGTATATAAAAAATCCTGAATTCATCCATGTCTTTAAATAGTTCTATATTTATAGCAACAATAATAATTGTGAGGACTTCCAGAAAAAAAGAAATTCACTGTAGCTGTGAATCTGTCCAGGACTCCTACAGCACGCTATTGTCACCATTTTATAAAAAGTAGCTTAACAGTACAATTAAGAAAGAAACAATGTGTGCCCTGTCCTACCATACCAGAAAAATATTCAGTGGATATTAAATTAAGAGGAAATCACAACAATATACACACTGCTCTGTCAGAACACAGTATAAGCTCTAAGCTCTTCCATTTCACGCAAAATATCCGTATCTACCGTCGTCATAAAGCTTGACTGTGCTGTGCCTAGCATACCTGTTCCCATCATGATGCATATCTGACACTTGTTAAGTATCATTTGGTTTTGTCAAATGCGATAATTCATTGTTCATGTTTCCTATCTATAGGGCTTTTCAGAATTATCCTTTATTTTTATGGTTGAAGCTTCTTTCAGACTTGACGTTATTATGTTTAAATTTGATGTTAATTTGTTTAAACATATTGTTATATATGTAATTTTAAAAAGGTTGTCAGTTATTGGAATAGGCAGAAATAATGTGCATGACGTAGGGGATCAGACCAGACAGGATGATTTCAAAATGATTTTCCTCTTTTACGATGATGCACAGTATTAAATTGAATATTCAATGACCCTTGTTACTGAAATCTTAGCTCCAAGCACATATTCTTTTGTGGATAGGCAGACAAGATTGCTAAGTTACTGAGACACATACAAGGTTATAAAACAATTAGATATGGAAAAAGTTGTGTTCTCCTACTTTTGAAAATCAAACTTTTGATTAGTGTAGTCGTCCGTTTTTGTTGATGAAATATCCTTAACCTTTAACTACAGTAAATGTGCACTTATACACCCACTCACATGAGTAAGCTGTTCAGAAATAGCAAATTGCAAAGAAAGGTAAAAGAGGGTAAGAACAAAGGAACAAAGAGCTTTTATTCCTTATGTTATTTAGTAGATAACATTTTGGGACAGGAGCACAGGTTATGCTCGCCCCAGTTCCTGCAGTAGCTGGGATGAATGAGGAGAGGAGTAGGAAAGCCCGTCTTATCAATAGGTGGCTAAAGGATTGGTGCCACCAGCGGAATTTTGGTTTTTTCAACCATGGGGCCAATTCTATGGTACCCAGCCTGCTAGAGTCAGATGGGCTTCATCTATCTAGCAAGAGCAAAAGGATTCTAGCCTCTGAGTTGTTGGGACTGATCAGGAGGGCTTTAAACTGGGTTTGAAGGGGGAAGGGGTTGAAACCAGGCTCTCCAGAGATGAGCCTAAGGGTGGAAAGCCAGAGTTAGAAGTGTATTCAGTAGCCCAGCTGAAGTGCATGTACACCAGTGCATGCAGTGTGGGTCACAAGCAAGAGGAGCTGGAAGCCATTGTGCAGCAGGAAAGCTGTGATGTAATCTCCATCACGGAAATGTGGTGGGATGACTCGCATGACTGGAGTGCTACCATGGGTGTCTACAAGCTCTTCAGAAGGGACAGGCAAGGTAGGAGAGGTGGAGGGGTGACTCTATATGTTAAAGAGTCTCTTGACTCTGTGGAACTTGAAGTCAGTAACAATAAGGTTGAGTGCCTGTGGATCAGAATCAGGGGGAAGGCCAACAAGGCTGACATCCTGGTGGGAGTCTGTTACAGACCACCCAATCATGATGATGAGGATGATGAATTATTCTACAAGCAGCTGGCAGATGTCTCAAAATCCCTAGCCCTTGTTCTCGTGGGTAACTTTAACCTGCTGGATGTCTGCTGGGAACTCAACACAGTGGAGAAGAGACAGTCCAGGAGATTCCTAGAGCATATAGAGGATAATTTCCTGCTGCAGCTGGTAAATGAGCCTACCAGGGATGGGGCCCCACTAGACCTGCTGTTCACAAATAGAGAGGGGCTGGTGGGAGATGTGGTGGTCGGAGGCTGTTTGGGGCACAGTGATTATGAAATAATGGAGTTTTCAATATTCAGGGATACAAGGAGGGCCATCAATAAAATTTCTACCCTGGACTTCCGCAGGGCAGATTTTGGCCTACTCAGAAGATTTGTTCAGAAGGTACCTTGGGAAACAGCTCTTGAAAACAAAGGGGTCCAGGAGCGATGGGCATGCTTCAAGAAGCAAGTCTTGAACACACAGGAGCAGGCTGTCCCAGTGTGCTGAAAGGCAAGCTGGCAGGGAAGACAGCCAGCCTGGCTGAACAGGGAGATTTTAAAGGAAATTAGGGGGAAAAAGAGAGCTTGCCGACTAGGGAAAAAAGGACTGGCTACTCAGGAAGAGTTTAGGACTATAGTTAGGTCATGTAGAAAGAAAATTAGAGAGACAAAGGCACAATTTGAACTCAATCTAGCCACTTCTTTTAGGGATAACAAGAAGTGCTTCTACAAAGATATCAATAACAAAAGGAAGAGCAAGGAAAATATCCATTCTTTGTTGGATATGGGGGGAACACAGTCATCAAAGATGAGGAAAAAGCTGAGGTATTTAACACCTTCTTTGCCTCAGTTTTCAACAGTAAGACAGATTGTCCTCAGGACTCATCTAACCACTCTTCTAACTGCAGTGAGAAAGTCTCATATGAACTTGCTAAAAAAAACCCCAAATCGAAGATATTTTGGGTGACACTTGAAGGTGCTGTGCACGAAGAACCAAAACAGTAAGGATAACTTTTAGCTCAGATTTCAAAGTCTTTCAAGAATACCTTTTGTAATTCGATTGTTTTCCTAAAGCAATCTTGACATTGACACATGGTTTTTATAGTACTTGCTCTGTATGCCACTAATATTACTGTGTAGTCCAATATCACCGAGGAGTCCTCAGGGTATGCACCATTCACAAGGTTACAGTTTAAAATAGACTATAAGAGGGAGAAGGAACAAAAATGTAGAGTAAATTGCCTATAACAATTGAGGAAGTCTGTAGCAGGAGTAGGATTTAGATTTAGAAGTTCTTGTTCCCAATCCCAAAGTGTGTATCTTCCTCTGTGGATTACATTGATGTGCTACGTCTTACTCTTATCCAGGGAAGACCACCTTTCCCCAGGTAGCTCCACAGCACACGACATGGAACAAGAGACACTCAAAGGGCACAAGAGGCTCTTGGGGAATGGATTATAAAGCACCTTTGCACCTTGGATACCAGACCAAGTGGAGTTTGAATAATCAATTGAAAATTTTGTACCATCTTAATAAAATATTCCACAAGGACTAATTGTCAAATTTCCTTATCCACAGAGACGCTAGGAAAGCTATGGTGATACTTTAAAGTCAATTTAACACTGATGGGGCATTTGCAACTGCAGATGCTATTCCCTGCGGGCATCTGTAGAATCATTCTCTGCCTTAAGTGGCATCTCCTTCAAGTAAATGCATCTACATGCTACTCTTATTCTACATGTTATTTCATCCTGGGCCAATGCCAGGGTTGAAATTACTGATACAAGTAGAAGTAAAACAAAAAAAAAACCTAGCAGAACTTTTACAAAAAGCAGTCTCCCCATCCCCTACTGCCTACAGAGGCAAACTCCGCCAAAGCAGTGCTCTTTCATCCCCACATAATGATAAGGCACGAGGATTTGAGACTTCGCCAATTTTTTTTATTTTTTTCCACAAAAAAAATTCCTCATTTATTGTTGTGAGAAATAAAAATTCTTGTGCATCAGGATTGTGTGGTTTTTTAGCAGGTTATTATATTCAGAAATAGAATAGGGTATATCTGTTGATCCATCTGAAGCTTACTCCATTTCACAGTTAATGAGAAAGCTCTTCTAGGTTTCTATTAAACTCCTTCAGCATTTAGTTATGTTCTGATATCAAGTAAAGTGCTTTAAAGCTCTCTAAAAAGTACAATTTACCAATAATTCTGCAGAACAAACCCAACAAAATTCTGTCCAAGACAGTAAATATAGATCCTTTCCTTAAAGCACTAAAGCAGGTAGACTAACAAAACAGAATTGCTTTTACAGACCCAGGGAACTGAAAAAGAGAAGGAGAGCAAGGAAGGAGAGAGAGGAAGAAAAGAAAAAAGGCAATTAAGCTAATGCAAGCTGGGTATCACAAGGTTATAGATATTTCAAGAGCTGAGCAATTTACCGTCTGGAAAGGGAGAAGAGCTCTTGCATAAAATGTCTCCCAGTCCAGATTTATTATGCTTTTACTTGCATTATATGTGATACAATTAGCAGGAGGTGCCAATAAGGCATTCTCTCAAGGACATGGTCATTTCATGCCATCTGTTATTAATTGCATTGTCCTTTCCCACAGCTAGATAGAGGGGAAAAAGTTCTCTGAGAACCACCTTCAAATTCTGACTGTATGATGAGTAGAATTCAAAAATATCTAACCAGAGAATGTGGGTGGATGAAGAATACCAGAGAAAAGAAGTTTCTAAAAAAATCTAAGTAAAAAAAATCATGAATATAAGGCCCCAGTGTAACGTATATTAAAGTTGTATTGATTTTTTTTTCAATTTTCAATTACAGCGAGAGCTTCTCTGTAAAAAAAAAAATGCAGAAATTAAAAAGGAACAATTAAAGCTCCCCACTGAAAATATAGCTGTACCATGTATGGTTTGTTGAAGACATGCTTGGTTTTTTGTATTTTTATTTGCGTGTCCCCTAAGTTGCTCATAAAATCAGAAATATAAGATAATAAAGATTGCCTGCTCTTTTTTTTTTCTTTTTTTTTTTTTTTGGAGAGAGGATGGAGGTAAAGGAAGAAGATATATTATATGATATAGTCTCATAAGTAAGACTATACCTCAACAACATCATTATACTAGGCTGTTAGCGAAAATATGTTGTGGAATTGTCTCAACAATATGTATTTTGTACCATTTTGCTTACCTGAGAGTACTTAGATATTTCAAAAAGGAATGCAGACTTAGTTCTCAAATGAAAAAAAAAAGAATAATTGTTCCCCATATCTCGTGATTTAACTTCGGTAGTCAACTGAGTACCCAGTACTGAAAGGATAAAAATGAGAAAACACTTAGGTTGAGATAAAGACAGTTTAATAGGGAAAGCACAAGCTGCAAACACCAAAACAAAGAGTTCATTCCCCAGTTCCCATAGGCAGGCAGGTGTTCAGCCATCTCCAGGAATGCAGGCCTCCATCACACATAGTGGTTACTTGGGAAGACAAATGCGATCACTTTTCCCCTGCTTCCTCCTTCTTCCCCCTAGTTTGTATGCTGAGCATGATGTCATATGGCATGGAATATGCCTTCAGTCAGCTGGGGACAACTTTCCTGGTTGTGTCCCTACCCAGTTTCTTGTGTACTCCCATCCCCCTCAATAGTGGGGTGGTGTGAGAGGCAGAAAAGGCCTTAAAACTGTGTAAGAACTGCTCAGCAGTAATGAAAACATCCCTCTGTTATCAACACTATTTCCAGCACAAATACAAAATACAGCCCCATACTAGATATTATGGAGAAAATTAACTCCACCCTCACCAAACACAGTACAATTACTGTAAAGATCTGTCAAAAAAAATTCATGTTAGGAAGTTTTCACTGTTGTGTTGGACTACATTACTGGTTGTACCGACATGTAACCACGTACTAAAAGAAAGAAAGCAATATAACCCTTACTTACCAATTTGAACCAGACAGAAGAAAAACTACCCACGTCATGCTGATCACTAAAGCAGGAAACAAGAGCCTAGAATCTAGGGCACAGCTAATTAGTCATGCCTTGCAAAAGTATATTCTAAGAAATGGAGAAGTAGTGAAGTATTGAAGACAAGAAAAGCCAGAAAACCAGAAGGCACAAGTTGAAATCTGAGTCACAGTAGGCTCTGTGGCAGATTCCACAGGGAACAAAAATGCAAGCTGCATACAAAGCTCGTGTACCCCTCAGTTTCAATGCATAACTTAATTGTAAAATATATGATTAAAAAAATGTAAAAATTTCAGATAAGATCAATAAAATTTGGATTATGCAATGAAATTTTTCAGGATTCTAATTCTTAAAAGTGCTCAAACCTTTTAAAAGTCACAGGTTTCCATGGAAATTGAGGGAGGTTATCATCAGAATGAGGAGCACGGAGCAGACCATCAAAATAAGGCCAAACAAAAGGATTATAAAAAGGAGGAAAAGAAAGAAGTGAGACCTTGTTTGAGTTTAAATAGTCTAAGTTTCTTTTTGACATCATATATCAAACAAGCAGGCCTAAAACAGAAATTTTAATTGCATTGCAGATGAAAAGGTGTGAGACATGAGGAGGAATTTGAGGGAATAAGATGATGTTGTTTGACCAACAGGAAAAAAACCACAATGTTTTTCATATCTAGAAGTCAATATAAAGAAGACATAACTATAAAAGATTACAGTCAAGGAGCTTAATTATAAGGTCTCTACCACCTAAGGATGAACATAAAAAACTGAAAACATGCAACAAAGAAGTGTGATGCTTCCAGAACACAATACAAAAATGGGACTAGTCTGGCTTATGATTTGCATTTCAAGTATTAGGGTGTCCAGCTTCCCAACTGCGTAGATGTTTCCATTCTATATTAAATATGCAAAGTCACAAAATCTGCTCCCTAGTATGTTCTTGAAATGAGTATACGTGGTACCTGATAATTCACCTTCTCAAATACTTAACCTCTTACTTAAACCTTAAACTTAAGTGCTGGTATAGCTTGCCTCTTGCTTGGAAAATTTTTATATTCTATGTCCTTAAAGTAATGATTCAAAAGACTAATTTAGGATGTTAAACTTAGATATCAAATGCTCCAGTGCTTAAATTAACTGTATTATATTTCTATACATACATTAAATTAATGTTTACATACAAAGCCATACAAGTCTGTGAGATCTTTCCACAATTTTTTTTCATTAAAAACTGTTTGCAGTTCCTTCTTTTGAGGATCTGATAGGCCACAGAGAATCAGGAGTGAAATCTTATGTCATCTTTGTATTTTCTATTAAACAAAGGAATTTTCTATACTTTTGTTATATTTTTAAAAGAAGACAACTTCATCCTCCTTCAAATCAGGCAGAAGCGGCTTTCAGTCCTTCCCAGGGGTACACCCTCTTCCACTTTAGAGCTGTTCCCAGTCTTATTGTCTTGTTCCACATTCAGCAGGAAGCCTTTTATATCTAAGTAGATTCCTATTTTCATTAATTATTTATCCCACCAGACAGGGCTAGCTGCCCTTTGCATCCTTATAAATGCCATCCTAAATTAGCCTTTCTGATACTGTTAAAGCCCGCTCTGTACTAGAAGCATACACCAGCTTCTCCGTAGCTAGCTTAAAGTTGAGTACTATAATGACTGAATTATAAGCCTCTGCCCCTTGAGTCCTATGTGAACAGTAAAAATCCACAGATGTTTGCACTGCCCTTGTTAAAAACTGAAATGCACATGTGAAGAGCGCACAAACCTAATACTGCTCTTATTAGATAACCTTACAGAGCTGTTATTACAAAGATTGTTAGTTACCTCCTGACCTTGGTATAGCTAAGAAGCTCATTTGAAGCTGAAGCCATGATTTCACCACCCCATGTAGAAACCAAAGGAGAAGCGGAATATTTGCCCCAGGTATTGTCAAAAATCGTTCAACAGATCTATTAAAATCTACTTCTTTTCCACATGTATGTTGATAGCCATGTCAAAAAGACTAATGAACTGGTAGAAGCAAAAGGAGGAGCAGAGCAAGCTGTGCTGTACAGTTGCAGGGAGCAGTTTCAAATTGAGCCATAATTTTTCTTTTGGAAACCTTAAATCATGTTTCACCTTTCAAATTATAAAATAACAGAATCAACCACAGAATCACAGAACTAGAGAACGGTTTGCATTGGGAGGGACCCTTAAAGACCTACAAGACATTAGACATGTTAACCCCTCTTTCACAAAAGATCTCTGTGCAAGAGTTTCCAGGGTTCATAGAAATAACTTTAAACTAGATTTGAAGAGAGAAAGGTATAAAACCAGGACAGCTAGAGATAAGCCTGGGGGTGGCACATCAATGTTTGGGGGGATGGCGTATTAGCAAGGTCTTTCCATCTGCTCCAGGAGATGCCAAGTACACTGGAACACATTTAAAATGTTTTTATACTAATGCACACAGCAGAAGGAATAAACAAGAGAAAATAGAAGGTTTGGCCCAGTCCCAAAGCTACGACATCTTGACATAAGCAAAACCTAGTGGGAGGAGTCCTGCGACTGGTATGCTGTGGTGGACAGTTACTGGATTTTTAGGCAGATCAAGCAGACCAGAAAAGGTTAGAGGGTGTCATTGTATATAAGGGAGGGGTTGGATTGTGTGGCATTTACACTTGGTGATGACACAGTTGAGAACCTCTGAGTAAGGATGAGGGGGAAAGCAAATACAGCAAATGTGGTCGTGGAAGTGTAATATCTACTACCCTGCAAGGATGATGACACTGACAAATTATTCCACAAGGAATGAAAGGATATCTCTATACCAGCTGCTCTTATCCCTACGGAGGTTTTTAACTTCCCAGTCATCAAATGGGAGTATCATTTAAGTGTAACTGCAGGTACTGAGGGAGCCAACTAAGAAAGGTGCCCTCCTAGATTAGCTGCTTATAAACAGAGAAGGAACTTGCGGGCAAAATAGTGATTGGCGTCTGTCGTGGTCACAGTGACCATGAAAAAAGTTGAATTTCAAGTTGTTGGTGGTAGGAGCAAAACTTCAACCTTGCCTATAGTGAGAGCAGACTTCAGGCTGATGAAAGAGTTAGTTATTTGTAGCTATATTTTCAGCACTCACTGCAAAACATCCCTGGTTGTGTATGCTTTGTTGAAATACACATGCTGTGGAAAGGACAACTCTTTGGGGAATGCTGTAATCTTCTCTGTGTACATCACTTGTGGTTCTGACATGGATGAACAACCAAAGTAAAGAATAGGGAGAGGAATATTTAATGCAAAACATCCACCAATATAATGCAAAGTAAGAAACACAAACAGCTGAGAAAGTTGTATTAAAACATGTCTATATTTGAATTTAATGTTTATAAAAGATATTGGAACAACAGTCCCAGAGATGGATACTTTTTATTCAGCCACAGCAGGGAGTGAGCCCATATGCTTCTTTCTATTCTATTGAACAGACAGCAGCAGATGGGCACTTCTTTTTGCCTAAGAAAGCATAGGAAATCATACTCAAGGGAAATGCAGCTAGATGACTAGATGCTACTGCACTAAATAAACACCAGCAGACACAGCACATGCTATAAATCCTAGAGGTATAACCAGTGAGGAATGAAAAAATAACTTTTAGTGTCTCTTTTGGGGAGTAACTCAGGAAGTGTTTAAAGATGTCGTTAAGTTATGCAGAAAGAAAATTAGAGAAGAAAAAGAAGTTACAAATTAATCTGACCCTTTTATAAAGATAATAAAAAGTATTTTTTATGAATACCTTAATAACAAAAGGAGGCCCAAGGAAAATCTCCATTCTCTATTGGATGAGGGAGGAATTATAGTCACCAAAGACAAGGTACTGTGGCTGAGGTACTTGCCACTTTCTTAGCCTCAGTCTTCAACAGTAAGACCATTTATCCTCAGGATAACTGGCCTCCTGAGTCAGTAGACAGGGACAGGGAGAAGCATAAACTCCCTGAAACCCAGAAGGAGGTAGTTAGTGACCTGCTGGGCCACTTAGAAGCTCACAAGTCTATGGGACTGGGTGGAATTCTTCCTGGGGCAATGAGGGAGCTGGCTAAGTTGCTTTTCATCATTTATCATCACTTCTGTCTGATCCAGGAGGTTCCAGATGACTGGAGGTAGACCAGTCTTACTGGAGGTAAGAAGGGCTAGAAGGAGGATTCGGGAAACAACAAGCCTGTCAGCCTGACATTGGTGCCTGGCCAGGTCATGGAGCAGATTATCTTGAGTGTGATCACATGGCATATACAGGACAAGCAGGGGATCAGGCCCAGCCAGCATGGGGTTAGGAGAGGCGGGTCCTGCCTGACCAACCTGATCTCCTTTTATGGTGAGTAGGAGTGTCAATCTGCTGGAGGGTAGGAAGTCTCTGCAGAGGGACTTGGACAGGCTTGATAGATGGGTGAGATAACAGTATGAGATGGAACAAGAGCAAGTGCAGGGTTCTACACTTTGGCCACAATAACCCCAGGCATCACTACAGGCCAGGGAAAGATTGGCTGGAAAGCTGCCCAGTGGAAAAGGACCCAGGGGTGCTGGTTGGCAGCAGTAGAACATGAGCCAGCAGTGTGCCCAGGTGGCCAAGAAGGTCAATGACATCCTGGCTTGTATCAGAAATGATATGTCCAGTAGGACCTGGGAAGTGATTGTTCCTCTGTAGTCAGCACTGGTGAGACCACTCCTCAAATGTAGTGTCCAGTTCTGCGCCCCTCAATTCAGGAAGGACACTGAGGTTCTGGAGTGAGTCCAGAGAAGGGCAACGAAGCTGAGCAACTGAGGGAGCTGCGGTTGTTCAGCCTGAAGAAGCGCAGGCTCGGGGGTGGCCTTATCATACTCTACAACTACCTGAAAGGAGGTTGTATCCAGGTGGGGTTCAGTCTCTTCTTCCAGGGAACTAGTCACAGGACAAGAGGATATAGCCCCAAGCTGGGCCAGGGGAGGTTCAGTCTGGACATTAGGAAGACGTTCTTCACAGGAAGGGTGATTAGACAGTGGAATTGATGCCCAGAAATATGATGGAGTCACGGTCCTTGAAAGTATTTAAAGAATGACTGGACATGGCACTTAGTGCCATGATCTAGTTGATATGGTGGTGTTAGGTCATAGTTAGGACTCGATGATCTCAGAGATCTTTTCCAGTCTAATTGATCATGTGATTTTTTGATGCTGTGACTGTGTGATTGTCTTAACAGTATGACCCAGTCTATACTCATATACACCCTTCATCTCACTGTTAACTTCAAGTAGGTTGAAGTTTTATATTCAAAGATGTTTTGGTAGCTGCAGACAATCACAAATGGCTCAGTGTGCTGTGGCCAATCCAGGGTCTTCATCCAGCAGATCTCTTAAATTACTTCTCTTTAATTTACATGTACATGTAGGTACATGTAACAGAGTGTGTTTGCCTAGTGAGGGTATTGGGGAAGGCGTGTTGTGTATAAACCCCTCTGTAAGAGGACAAAGCATGGTGTGAGTCTGCTTTTGCTGTGCTTGTCCCTCTTTATAGTCTGTGCATCATCACAGACCTTCCTACACAAAACCAAAGGCATCAGCTTCATGGAAGAGCTCAAATAAACTGACTAGATGTAGCAACAATGGACCAGATGGTGGGTTGCAGAGGTGCGAGAGAAAAACACGCAAGTTCAAGGGTGTCATGGGAGAATCAACATGCTTTTCCCACCCTCCCTAGAGGAAAAGCAAATTCATTGATGTCAGGATCTACCTTAACTTTATAGAAATATCTTTTTCATGGAGTACATAATGGAATTTGCCCCTTATTCACAATGACTTATTCATGATGGAAGTAAAGGATGCAAGGACTGAGTCCCCTCTTGGTTTGGTCAGCACTTTACATAATCTTTTCACATCACTCACTTCTGCCAAGACTCACTTCCTCATCGTAGAAGTTTGCATTTAAATATTTATTCAAATGAAGGCTACATCTGGCAAATCATACCTGTCCTGTGGGGATATTTGGGGTGAGTCCCAGAAAACCTTTCCATTGATTCACATTTTCATCTGTTGAAACCCATTTCATAGTCCTGCACTGTTTCTTCTGGACATGCTGAACACCTTTGTAATCATGTAAGCTCACCACTAGTTTGCACATCCTGTTTCTTTCAGCATCTGTGTTCTTACAGATGCTAATTTAACTACATAAGATTTTCAGGTATCCTTCTTAATTAGTGTCTTATAATATTGGATGAAAAATCAAATTTTACACGCTCTTAAGATTAAACTAGTATTTTGAGTTATATCTTCAAACTCCCTTGACTACTAAGGAGATAAGGAAAAGAGAAGAGAACTCAGTTCCCTGCTTCCATATTTTTATGTTTCCTATTTTCTGTACCTTGAAGAACTTTAGTTCTGTGCTACTGAGTATTTTAAGATGCATATTTCTTCAAACAGTGCCATAATGTGTACATCAGTACAGGGACAGTCTTAATTCACCACTTTTGTTGGGATCAAAGGAGTAGATATTTTATTTTTAATATTTTCATTAAAGTATATATTTCACTGATGTTCAACTACGCAAACAACAAGCTCAACTAAATTTTCAAGCCCTTTGTATATGAATGTTAAATTAACCATTACCATAAATATTACTATAAATATGTGTATAAAACCTAAGCACTGTTCTTGATTAATAGATTAAACTGAGTTAAATTGACTTTTTTCTTAATTTGTTTTTTCCATATTAATCCTATTAAAATACCTCTGAATTTAATTAACATTTAACACAGAAATTGTGCTTGGTAATTGACTTAATTTTTTTACTAATTGGTTACATATTAAATACTCATTTTCCAAGAACACTTCTCATTACCAAAGAATAATATTTCTAGTGAAGAAAATATTAATCTTTTTGTTGGAGAGATTTTTCTTTATAAGTTAATAAGACAAACATTTTTTTTTAATCACCTCTAAGTTAGAATTATTATGACAAATCAGTCTAGGTCTCCTAGTTCTTAATTGTAGCTGGCATTATATTACACTTCATTGAAAAGCTTTGGTGAAGTCAATAGCAAAATTTTGTTCTTGGCAAAGAAATCTGTCTTTATTTAAACAAAAAATAATTACCAGTCATAGGTGCTTCTATCATTAATTGCTTAATAACAGTATTTATTTGTACGTACTAAAATATTGCCTTCTTTTCAAATAAGTTAAGGCATGTGATCAACAACTACACAGACTTTTTTTTGTTGATTTTGATGTTATTTTAAGAATGATTTACAGAATTTTGATTTCCTTGCAGCATTCTGTCTATAAATAAGCATCTTGCAGAAGAATGCTTAAAAAAACCCCTGTAAATGAAAAAAGCATAGTTAAGGGAGTCAGAAACAAAGAAAATTGTTTTCTGTGAAATGTGTTATTTTCTACAACACAGGACAAAATAGAATATTTTTTCTTCTCAGCTGATGAGAACAGGACAGATTTCCTCTTCAGAGAATAGGAAAAACAATTATTTTACTCTCTGCTTCCCATCAGCAAGTGATATCTGGCCACTTCCCAGATAGCAGGGCTTCAGCACATGTAGCAGTTGCTCCGGAAGTCAAACACTGTGAGTAACAAATGCCCCCTTTCCTCGTCCTCTTCTTAGCTTTCATTTCTGAGCTGACAGCATAGGGTCTGGAATATCCCTTTGGTTAATTTGGGTTAGCTGGCCTAGTTGTAACCCCTTCCAGGATCTTGCCCACCCCTAGCCTACTGATGGGGGGGAAATTTTGGGAAAACAGCATTGATGCTGTGCCAGATCTGCTCAGCAGCAGTGAAAGCTCCTCCTTGTTGTCAACACCTCTCTAGCTACCAACACAAACACAGCACTGTGAGGGCTGCTGTGGGGAAAGGAACACCATCTCAGTCAGACCAAATATACATGATCAAGATGAAAGGCATCTTCTTAATTTGTATATTAAGAAGATGAATTCTTTCAAAGTTATTTGAATATATATTATCATCATCATCATGGCTGGGCTTCACAAACAAAGATTTGGGAAGGGCTCTACCCACGTTTGTTACAAGTGTGCTGGTGGCTAAAAAGGCCAATACGAGACAGGTACGACCGGTTGCAAAAGGCACAGCAGAAAGACTCCTTAGGTGGTATATTCTGCAAGACACGATTCTTTCTGCATCGTCTTTTCTCCTCAAGAGTGATCCTGCGTGCTTTCTCAAAGGCATCAGCAGTGTTATAGATGGTGTGTCTCCAGACCTCCCGATTGGAGGCCAGAGTAGACCAGTTATGTTGATCAATATGGCCAAGGCTGAGATGTTGTTTCAGGGAGTCCTTGTATCTTCTCTTCAGGGCTCCTCTCATGCTGCAGCCAATGGCAAGTTCACCATAGAGCAGGATCTTAGGGAGGTGGTGGTCCTTCGTCCTTGAGACGTGCCCTGCCCAGCGCAGCTGTGTTCTCAGTAACATGGCCTCGATGCTTGTGACTGCTGCTTGCTCTAGAACAGATGTATTGGTCGCAAAATCTGACCAGTTTAGGATTGTACGGAGACAGCGTTGATGGAAGCGTTCTAGGAGTCTCAGGTGGTGGCGGTAGATGGCCCATGATTCAGATCCATATAAGAGAGTAGACAGCACTGTGGCTCTGTAAACACTGATCTCTGTACTTTTCTTCAAGTGTTTATTTCACCAAACTCTTTTATGAAGCTTATATATTATAACAGAGCTTTAATAATGAAATTTTAGATCAAAAAACATCCCTTCATCCTTCCAGCAGAGAGACACTGTTCAAGAGTGGAAGACAAGAGCGGAAGACAAGAGCTACAAACAAACAGGACTGCCACATCAGAAAGACAAGTAAGGAAACTAACTTCTAATAATTCTGTCCTAGGTAGTGATTAAACCTTGGAATGCAAATGAGGTATGAGTAGTCAGAAAGGCAACCTGGTTAGAAAGGAAAAATTAATGGGGAAAAAAATTTGATCTGAAAGAACAGAAAACATCAACATCTGGCTGCTTGATGTGGTGGTGTCCTACACCCTCTTATATCTCTAGTGAAGAACAAAAGGTCTTATCTTTTATCCAAAATGCAGCCTCTCTCTGAGAACTTCCCAAGCTTCACATCCTTTTCCTTTCCTACATAGGTTGAAACACACACAAGCTTTCTACAGTAGCTTGGGTTCTCTCCAAGGATGCTTGATTGGCTCCAGACACTGTCTTGGATCTTCTGTCTGTTACTGTATTGCTACCTCTTTCGTCCCACTTTTAAAGTCAGGTTGATTTGTCTTTTGGAGGGAGGAGGGTGTCGGATCCCCCTGTGGGACTGGTTTGTCTTCCCCTCTGTAGTGGCTTGGTACATTCTGAAATCTAATTTTTATTCATTCCAATATTATATACACATATAATCACTGCTTCCTTCACTAATTATAAGTGAAATCCTGTAATCATATACACCTACTTGGTTTGTTCTGGTTTTAGTTATTGCTGTAATATTGACTGTGAAAAAAAGTTAATTTCTGTACAATATTTTATTCAGATGTATTTAGGTTCTTCATCACACATTCCTTTCCTGTTTTGTTTTTTTTTTCAGGGAGGCAATGGCATTGGACAAAAAGTCCCAAACCTTAATTTCCATGCTTAAAGCAAGAGATATCTTACAGCTCATTTTTCAGTAAGACACTGACTATGGTGTAGAGTAGTTTAAAAAGTGATTTTATTTAGAAGCCGTTCAGGTGTCATCCATAAGTGTACTCGTTTGTCTATACTTTTCTATGTGCTCACTGGTGCAGTATTTCAACAACTATAATTTATTATTTAATGGGCTGTGTGATTAATGGAACATATCACGTTTCAATCATCACTAAATTTTTCCTGTTCTGTCATGCTCGGAAATATTCATTGTGTTTTCTCTGACCTTCTTCAAAGTTCTCAATAGATGGGTTTTTTTCTGTTAAACAATGTCAGTGCTAAACATTTTAAATATTTACCTGTGCATACAAGTAAAACACAGTAGAAAACATAAACTCTGATGGAGCCCATATCAGGAGTCCCAGATGAATGCTAGATGCAGAATTATTTCCAGCAAGATACCCACTTTTAGTAATATCCAAGATATTTTGTAATCTCTACTTCTTTGTTAACTTGTAGGTTTCCAATTTCAGCTCAAAATTCAGTCCATAATTTTTCATATATTGAAAGTTTATTGCACAGCTAATGATTTAGCATCTCTCAAGCATTATAGCATCCTTTTGATATATAGAGACCTCACATGGTAGAGCTGAGTCACATTACAAAAAAGGCAATGTTGACACTCTCAGAGTCAACATAGCAGAAATTAGAATCTAGCTCTATCCTCTGCACTTTCCAGTAGATCATATTACTCCACATTTTTTGGCTAACTTACACTTTTTATGTGGAAATAGCATATAAATTAGTGCATATAAATTAGTGCAAAAGAGGCAAACCTAGGGATTTGTGTGACACTCGATTCAGATTTTATTAGTAACTGAGGCAAAGTAAAAAATTAAATTTCTGAAGTGGTGAAAATTCAAGGAAAGCAAAACAGGAAACCAGCCTTCTGAAATCTACCTGACTGGACAAAGACGCAATGAATATTTATTTTGTCATTAGCAGGAAAACCCCCCTGACACGAGTCACATTAAAATTTCATCATTATCTCTTTTTATCTCTGTGTCTAAACCAACATCCTTTGCACTTGTTCTTCATGTTTTCTGGTCAAGTTAAATCAGTTTGACATTGGGATGTTTATGTACAAAATACTGCTTTACCAAATCCTATCTTCTTTCCATTCCTGGTTTTGGGGGTTATTTTTTTTTCAGTTATTTAAACAGGATTCCTCTGCAATTTATTGATAAAATCATTTTTATATTTCAGATATGCAGAATGTTAGCTATTATCAGGTATGTCTTTCAAAGAATAAAGTCAGGTATTTATAAGTAAATAAATCCATCTCTACCTGGTATAGTAGCTCCATGTACCAGTGTTGTAGTATATAGCACTAATGACTTTTCAGGACTGCTTTATGGTTTTACTACATCAGTTTTGATTCTGACTATCTGAAGCTGTATTTCAGTCTGTGCTTGTGGAATTTAGTGTAGTTATGCTAGTTATATCAGCTGAGAATTTTACAGTATCATCATACATCAGTCTAATACAACGCTGTATTAGTGACATCTGTGTTGTCAGAAATTAGTCCAACCAACAAAGTCTTCTGAAGATTTCAAATGAACTTGTCACAGAAAGAAAAAAAAAGAAATCTTTAGAGTTTCTTTTAAGACCCATTTGTATACTGAACGGTCTCACAAATCTGGCAAAAAGGTTTTGCAATACAGGTTTCCAAGACTAATTTATTTGCGGCTTTCAAAGTTAAAACCCTCACCATGTTTAATGGTCAAATAATACTGACCAGAAAAGCAATTCCAGTTGAGCTTATGGCAGTTTGTTCGCCAAAATTCAGATCTCTGTTAAACAATGCAGCAATTATTAGCAGTGATTCATATTTCTGACTACATGGATTGAGTTTGCAACTGTTAACAACTAATTCAGGAAAGAAAATCAATGTACTTCCTGAGTTTTGGAACAAATCTGGTTCTAAAAATGTCTTTCAATTGGCTGGAGACCACAGACCAAGACTTTGAATTAATACCAAGAGTATATCCTCATTTCTCATTTGATGTAAATGCTCCTGGATTGATTTCATCACTAAGCCATCCCCAAGCTCTAATTGCTTCTTGCGCTTCTAAAAGTTCTCTCTTTCTTGTTTTCTTCTCTTCTTTAATCCCTGTTATCAATTTCCTGTGACCACCTTAATGGTTTTTTTCCTATTTGCTCAGTCCTTATTGCACATTTCTAAAAGTTTCCTTCACTTTGAATTCTCTGGGCATTAGAGCATTGCTTGCTAACCTGATTTACTGTGGTGTGTTTAATACATTCGGAATCTGCTAGAATGAAGGACATATTCTCTCTCTTTCTCTCTCTGCTATTACATGATATTGTATCTTATACTATATGTAAGTTCAGGTGGCATCATAACAGAATATGAAATAAAAAGTCAGATTTCAAGGTAATTATAGGTTTGATTTAGATAAATGTGATCAAGACGGAAATGGAGAAGGGGGAAAACACTTATTTTGAATTCAGACGTAATAAGCAGCTCAAACAGCTAATAAGGGAATTGGAAAGAAATATAGTTTGCAAAAATTTTGAAGAAGAAGGGGAAAATACCCACTGCACCATTATAAATAGTTTTGGGTATATGTCTGGCCAAGCAAGTAGGAAGGCAGAGACAGATAATAATGTGATTACTTAGGTAATGATATGCATTAGATACATTACGGGGAAAAAACAATAATCCCTTCTTAATGCAGTCTGTCCACTTATTGATTTTTCCTAATGGTAAAAGCACTGCTCCAAACCCAAAAGGAGATATCCTTTATTTATTCTCTCTCCCTTATGAGCCTCATTTCCACAGTCCCCTTGATGCAGAACAGTAGACAAAGATAATGGAGTAATGTATATCTAATCTCACACCTACTGGGCCAGGCTTGTGTTTCACCTAAAAGTTGTCTGGATCACTGTTGCTACTGAAAACAAAATATGTAACTAGCAGAAAATAACAATACCAAGTATTATTTTTGCTTGACACATTGCTTAATTTTATTTTGTTTCATTTATATCCTTTCATTATACTTTTTAAGGTCCCACAATACATACTCCTTGCAACGAGTTCATCTAATTGCAAAGCTAGTTAATCCTCACTGACAGGGTTCCAAAGTCCTCACGCTCCTTATCTGCACTCCTTTAACTTATATTTAATATGGTTAGATTGCAAAACACAGATTCACCCAAAGCTTCATCTTCTATATTGCTATGTCCTGTTTTCAAGAAGGAGAAAGATATCTGACACAAAGAATCAAATCCAGCTCTACAGCAAACTAAAGTTTTGTTCCTTTTTTTTCCGTGATAAGAACAAAGCCCCTGAATAGGTAAAGAAAAAGAACAGAATTAAGGAACAAGTCATTTGTATGATTGATCTCATATATCAGTAAAACTGAAGTATTTGTACCAACCATTTTTATTATTTTCATTCCTACTCACCTCAAGTCCCATTTTATAAATGTAAAGAGAACAAAAGAGCCCTATATTGTGCTGTTATTCCATGAACAGATTAATTTAATCCTTCCATAGACTTCTGGATTTGTCCAAGATGACATAGCTCTGATCAACTAGAGAGCAGGCCATTCAGCATCTTCTACTACCACCAGTATGGATACCTTTATGATAGGTAGAAACTAATTTATTTTAACATAAAGCAATAAATTAAGACACCAGATACAAATAAAAATTTACTTAATAGATATCAGTAGCATAATTTTACTAATTAATCACTGGCCCAACACATTTTTTACACAAATATGTAGCTTGGGATTTGAAATCATGGATTTGAGACAGAAATAATTATTATTTCTGGATTTACACATTTAAACAGTTCCAAGAGGTTAATTAATAAATAATTAATAAAGCACGAAAACATAAAAGAAGAAAGAGTTAACATTTAAAGACTAAATTGTGAGAATAATAAGGGGACCTACAATTAAATTATTATTTAAAAATCTAAAGATTTTCTTGCATCTTCAATATTAAAAGGAGCTACAATTATTTGAAGTTATAATATTAGCTTATCTTTTTTATTATTTTTTTTTAGAACCTTCCCAGCTTTAGATTGCATTTCTAGTTTAGATAGAAGTTTTCATTCAAAGATTATATGTGGTTTTTAATCAGTGGTTGAAATTCATATAACCCAGCCAAATAAGGATAGAGAGCTTTAGCAAAAAAAAAAAAAAAATATTAATTTTTAATATAGTATTACATGAACATTTTTTATCATTTTTACATTTTCCACACCTAGATACCCAGAAATCTTTGATCCTAGATTTTCCTCAATTCGTCTTTAAACTGTAGGCATTCAAACCAGAGGTGATACTTTTGGTTTGCAATATGCTCTGCAAATACAGGTGTTGACATCTGTTGTCCTGCAAAAGCATTTTTGTTGAATGAAAAAAAATCCTTAGGTGAATTTTGCAATTTCTCTAAAATAGGCTATAGGAATGTCGTTTCCCCACAACACCTCATCCCCTCCCCTAGAATGACATTGTGGAACTCTGAAGTTAATCAACTTCTACAAGAGTGCAACTATAAAGAATAAATAGATTCCACGTGATAAAAAAGCAGGCAAAAATATAAAAGTATTAAACACTCACATGCATCTACCTAATTCATATTCATAAGTAAATATTGAAAAAAAAACCCAATGAAAACACATAAAGTCATATATCCTTAAATACAGGAAAGCATTATATGTTGCTACTGGGCTTCCTAGGTTAACATATATTTTTAAATACAAAATTTTGATTACATGAAACTAAATAAGATCCACCTTTCTTCTTTTTTCTATTTTAATATAACTGTCATTTTATCAGGATATAACTTTTCTACAGAAAACAAACACAAGATGCAAATTAAATTATGTAGAAAGATGAAAAATTTAGGCGCCAAGAATAACAATAAAACCATCACCCTCATGTTTATGATTCCCATAAAATTAAAAAAAATACTAAATTAACTTAGATACATATGTCACATTTATTTAGTTAAGTAATAATGCCTTCACAAAGGTGCAAATTTGGGAAAAATTGTTTACCAGATCTATAACTGCTGCTATACATAAATAAAACATATGACAATTTACTGTTAAAATACCAGCACTTTCTTGGATTTTAACAGCCTTTTTTTTTTTCTCCTATCTTAACATCATATGCTACTTAAAAAAGGTTAATTAGGAAAATATGATTTTTAATACCTTTCTTAACACTTTCTACTGTTTTATTTATTATTATTGTTATTATTATTATTATTATTATTATTATTATTATTATGTGTATGAGGTGTTTTCTCTTTATGCTTTGCATTTGCAGCAACTTCACAAGCTTGTGTTGTGTCTCTATTTATATAAGGAGAAATATAAAAATAATGTTATTATTTCCACAGAAGAAACAACATCTTTGCTAGTGTCCTGCACCCATTGCATGGAACTTGCTATCACTGACAAAAACTAAAACTCTCTGTCATACTTCACATGGAGTTTGGCTTTGGAAGTTTTCGCTGATGGTGCTGGATTACTACTCCTGCTATTACCATCCTGCAGGATAACCAGATGGGGGAAAAGTGAAATGTAGCAAAAGAGACTTGGTATTTCAGCTTCCTACTGAACCTTCATGGAGTTGCAAACCCAGGGATGATTCAGCATCTGCTCTGATGGCAACTGTTATTGTGTCTGGTCACTTATGTCTTTTTAAAGTGGCTGTAAAACGCTACCAAGATGACCTTACAACGATTCAGAGGACATCTAGCACTACTTTTTCACACACAGTATGTCAGTGAGTGGAGAAGCAGAGAGGAGGGAAGGAACCAGCCCCAGCACTGGCTGCAGAATTGCTCCCTGCAGTCACTCCGTCTCTGGCATAGAGAAGTGGAGATGAAGCACATTCTTGTATCTTGGGAAACAGCTTCCTCTCCTTCTCCCCGTGCTGTACATTAGGGAGACCAGTCTTTATTTACGATGGCGCTTTTCAAATTACACGCAGAGGTCTGCCTTGCATTTACTGCCTGGCACAGCACCATACAGTGGCAGAAGCGAAGTGCTGCAGCCTAATGAAATGCTCTAAAATCTGTTTCTCTGGAGAAGAAAAAACTTTACTTGCAAAGAAAACAGGGAACACGAGGACACTTGAGAATCCAAAAACTGATTTTTTAGTAAGACAAGATGTAAAGTTTCCTATTTGATAAAAACAGAGTTTCAATAGTGAAAAGTGAGTGCAGCGATATGCTCTAAAAATGCTGAAAATAACTAGTTTTCTACCAAGTTAAAGGCTTTCATGAGAATCTATTCAGATCTATGTAAATATCTATATAGATATGCAAGTTATGTTTTAATTAAATTTTGGGGAATGGAATCTCGTTAATTTTGTATTTCCATGACCCATCACGTAAAAGATCTATACCAAGGTCGTTGTTATTCCAGTAAAAATTGTAGTTTAAAAGAGAAAAATAAAAATTTTAGAAGTTCATATGAAGTACTAGGAGAGTAAAATGAAATATTACTTACTTTTCTCTAACTGGTAATCAGCAGAGTTTAATAAAGGAGAAATTGTGTCCAAGTGAAGTAACAGTTGGTTTATTATGGCCGTTATCAAAATCCTACACAACTACCAGAAAACGGGATCACAAAGATCCCACATTTTGTCTTTAAAAAGATCATTGAATAAATCTTAGAGTGGAATTCGGATCAAGCAATGATCTGAATCTCATTCTCTTGCATGCATGTATGTGTGTTTGTTTGTAACATATAAAACTCTGAAACAATCATTTTGCATCCTGCACATTGGTCCAATGCCAAAGGAAAGCTAATATGCAGAAAAAGCATAGTGCCCTTGGAAAATACCTTAAAAATTTACACACTTACCCACCAAGACATATGATAAGGAACAACCAGTGAAATGCTAATAGAAAAGAGATAATTTCCCCATTAGAGGGCAAGGTAAGCATTAAAGGGAACCAAATTATTTCTGCAGGGTAAGAGATCTGCTGGCAGCAGTTAAGTAAATTTGATTGAAAGCAGTTAAAATTCCCAAGTGTAGAAATAGTAGACTGCTTGTACTGACAGAAATTATGTTTCACTTTGGTGATCTAATTCTTGAAATGTACAGCAGAAATTCAGAACAAACAGAAAGGGACAAAACCAGCTCCAGGCAGGCAATCGCCTGACAAGTCACTGTCTTCTAATAATTCTTGGTGCATTCCTTACGTTTCTAAAGACAAGCAAATACAATTCTGAAAACTTCTGTATACCACAAATCTGAACTTGGATTGAACTACAGTGTGTGAACATATAACATTCCTGTGGAAATGCCATGTGTACATGGCATTTCTTGTACACTTTAAAGCACAAAACCAACTTGGCATGCAACTTGATTCATCCAATAGTATTCAAAGTTCTAGAATTAGCAGGATTTAAGAAACCTGTTATTGTGTTTGTTTCCTCCTCTTCACTGGATCTATTATGTTCCTGCTTTGTGACTCAGAGCAATGATGACTAAAAGCTTTCATGATCATGAGGTTGATTTTTAACCTGAGTAAAGGAAAGATATCACAGAGTGCTAGCTCTGCGTGTACCCCATATTCCCTAAAAAAGGAAGAAATTTTGCAGTGTGTCATATCACAGTGATTTTCTGGATATGACCTTTGCACTGTCAGCATGTTTTTGTCGTTGCAGAACTATGGCTAATTCTGTGACACTGTACAGCCACTATGAGCATCAGTAACCTGTGGGCCATGGAAACACTTTTGAGCTCCTCTATCAGGATTTTCATTTAGACCTTTGAGTGAGCTAATGAAATAGAATATGATTGTTCAAAACAAAATATAAAAACTTCCATTGTTAAATAGCTTACAGTAGTAATTTATTAATGAAAGGCATTCTTATGTGGCTGTTGACTGAAAGACTCTGTCTTTACCAGTGATCCTATCAAATGTACTTGTTGCACAAAAACCAGCAGGACTAATAGTGAGATTAGGTTTGAATATTTTTTGGGGGGGAGGACTTTTGTTTCTTTAATTTTAAAGAAATTTTTTAAGTTGTATTTTCACAACTAGAAGTTCAAAATAAGTCACATCTTTTCTAAAATGCTTTAGTATATTTATCTATTAATTTGAAAAAATGTTATCTTCAATTCCAGTATAGGGAAACAGACATGGTGACCATGATCATCCAGAAAGGGAACCTAGCACACCAAGAACAGAATCCTCTTCAGTGCTCTCCTGAAACTCAAGCCAGTAACATATTCTTTCTTTTATAATAAAAAATTGCAGTCTTTGTTCCGCTTTACCCCTAAGTTTTTTCCTTTACATCTCTATCTTCTAATACGTAGTATCTACTAAATGTAATAGAACCATGGAATGGTTTGGGTTGGAAAAGACCTCTAAAGCTCAAGTAGGGATGGGAATAAGCAGTGAACTGAGTGGTCATGGCTTGGAAATGAAAGAATTGTTTTCAAAACAAAGGCTGAACATGTGCTACTAGTGAAGAACATCCTGTTATGATCTGGTTTAAAAATTATTAGAAATGCCTCTGCCCGAGTTAAGATACAAAAGAGACCATATGCCAAAGTCAATAGTATGGGGTTGATTTAATGGCAAATGTGAGGCAGCGAAAGAGAAATAGAAAGAGGGGAAAGCAGGTGGGAGGGAGAAAGAAAGTGACAGAGATTAAAATAGAAAAAGTACTACCACTCCGTAGAACCTGGCAGTGTCCTGTCAGTCTGGTTCTTCTGGTCTTCTTGGTGGTGAGGGTCCCACAAAATAGAGTCCAATTGATTAATATACATTCAGGAGATGCCAGGAATCCCCCCTTGGGGTGGGGGTGAAGTTTTGCAGTCTCTTGCGACAGACTCTGGATTTGTTAGCTCACTTGGATCATGTGCAGTCCTCTGGTGGCAGAAGGCCTCAGGAATCAACTGGGGGGCGCTTTTGGGGTCTTTGACAGTTTATGACGCCTCCTCAGCTGCCTCTCATGTGAATGTCCTGTGTGTACATGGTCTTCCCAGAGCAGGAGTAGGGGCAGCTGTGGTGAGGGGTTTACTTCTTCAATTTGGTGTGGCAAGATTTCACAGGCACACACCCAAAACCCTGCACCACTCCCTGACCCAGCTAGGGCTGATTTTTAACACAGATACATTCTTCTTTCCTGAGCCTTGTTTACTTCTCCTCAGACCTGAGATGATTAGACAATAGTCTTATCTCAAGTCCCCAGTCACAGCCCAAATTCCAGTCAGGTTTCAGTGGTCAGACAGGCAGCTGCTTCCTTGTTTGGCAGAAAGTCTTTCTATGACTTTGACAATGATTAAGACATTACCAACACTTCAGTCCATCACACATCCACAAATAAAAAAAAATTAATTTCTTCAGGAAGGTTTAAAAAGTAGTAAGTGCCATTGTACAAAGCAAAAGAAAAGCTTCATTTTTGGCTACCCACCTCCAAAAAAAAAAAAAAAAAAGAGAATGCAGATGGACTACAAAGATGACCAGGGAGAAGCCTGTCTAGAAAAGGGTCTTTGAACAGTTTCATTATTGAACCTAGAAATATTAAAATAGATATCACTATCAAACAACCCCTGGAATTGAGAGTAACAGAATACACTAAACAACAGTGCTGGTCTAGTTACAAATATAGATAGAATGGTTGTGGTAAATCAGAATTAAAAATCTCTCATTTTCAAGTATTAGTCTCTACAAAATCTCTTTCACCATGTCACTCATTTTGAGAAGACAGTGTGAAGCTGTACAGGAGAAGAAACAATGGGAAAGTGAAAAAACTGTAAGAGTGTACAAAAAGAGATTATACAACAATAGCTCAGGGTTGAACTTGCTATTCTGAAGTCTTTCCTATTCCTTTCTTTCTCCTTTTAGCAATTCCTAATTAGCTCTCACAACTTCTGACATAGATACCCAGTTTTCTTCCTGTTCAGCTTAAATAGAGATGTAGACAGGCAAGTCTGCATTGCTTTTCCCTGAAATGTTATATTACTCTCTAGTAATGAGATACATCTTCACCTTGTATCAAAATATAATCACTGGAGCCTGCAAGAAGTACACGTGTCACTCACTAATGTGATTTCACTGTTACAGACAGAGTACAAAATGCAGAGGAAGGAAAAGGAAATCAAGCAATAGCTTTATATGTTCATTATTCATCAACTAATTAAAAAGTCTAATGCAATTACTCTCTTATTTGCATCCAACTTCTTTTTGTCCTGTAGGAGATAAAACAAATGATGGCTAAAAGCTCATGAGAAAAATAAAGGGGAAAAATAACCAAAAAGAGAAAAAAAAAAAAAAGGAAAAAGAAAAAATCCTGAAGGGTAGGATTAGAATTTCATACCTCTGGCTTTCTCTATCACCACCTCTCTTTTGCCCACTGGTTGATGCCAAATGGGTCACTTGATGTATTGTATATTAATAAAGCCTGATTTTGCATAAAATCCTTTTCTACAGATTTATCAACTTTAGAGCTCTCACACTTTCCAGAATAAATTGCATTGGAACAAGATCAAAATATCTAAACAAATTTTAGTGATCATGTCTGATTTTCAGTAATTTTTTTTAAGTCAAAAGAGTAAGAACTCTTAAATTAAGCATAAGAATGAATGCGAACAGTAGTCAGGGACAGAGTGCAAATGGTTGCCTTTAGAAACCTTCAAAATTGCTTGATTTTACACTTGTGAATTTTCTCATGCCTGTCGTTTCTGATCAATGTTATCCTTGGAGCTACTAAAAACATATGTCTTTCCAACATCTGTTTCTTTGATTCATTTCTGTACTCAGTGAAGCTGCCTTGACTCTGTCGTTGTGAAGAGTAACAGTTTGTATTCTGAAGTCTGGTCTATCATCAAGGATTTGAAGATTAAGTTGCTTCACTGCTATTGGCACTACAGGTGCTGTGTAAGTCCATATGGCAGTGGGAAGAAGACTCCATAGCATTAGGTTGTTGAACAGATAAGAGGATTATAGACAAATAGTTCCTAATTGGTGTGAATGATTCTCTTTCTTTTTGTTGTTTTATTTTTTTCTTGGCTTGCCCGGAGCACTGAAGGCAAGAATTTTTACGGGCACAAAATAGCCAAACAGTTTTCTGTGGTTTTCTGGGGACAGACAGGAAACACAGTTCATTCTGTTGGGAAGCATCATGCTTTCTTGTCTCCATGATCTGGTTAGCTGGTGGAGTTTTTCAATTTACATTGGAGAGACTTTACAGAACCCACATTCGAATTTGAAAACAAGACACTCTAACACATGGTCATGTAGATCTTCTTCCATAATTTTTCACCGTAAATGTCAAAAAGGACTCATGAATACAACACAGCCAGTTTGGAACTACACAGACCACTCTGTTCCTGACCAGCACTGGATTTGGCCCATTTTTGCAAGCCAGTCTATTAAAACAGAGCCATCACAAGATATACAAAGACAGATAGATAAATAGGTAGATGATAGATAGATAGATAGATAGGTAGATAGATAGATAGATAGATAGATGCTCAGCCATATATATTTCTCTCTCAGAAGCTATTTCCACTGCAATAATACACTACGCACAAAGAGAAAGTGTCTGCAGTCTCAGTCCTGAAAGTGTTCAAATTTATGTCTGATATTCAAAAGCATTAGAGACTTAACATCCTATGAAAAATAAGTAGTAGTAAAAAATAAAATTGATTAGGTTCCTACGCATGACTCTTAGTTTTCCATTATACAACTTTGTCTAAATACATTTTTAAAATACTAAATTTAGTGTTTTCTGTGGTTTCTCGGATGTATAGAACTTAAATGATCTTAACATAAAAGCAATTGAAAAATATGCAACCTGAGAGAAAGAACTGACATTTTTTAAAATACAAACCATCTGTGACATCTTTGTTATTATTATTTTTATTGTCACATTTCACCCCCTCTTTATTTCAGCCCACAAGACACCACACAGCTGCCTTAGAGGCAATCTGCTGGGAAAGGCAGAGTCTAAACCAACCTACTATTTAATTACTATTCTTAGTTATGAATCAGTGAACAGGCACTACATGGTGCTTTGCCTTATGGTTTTTGCCTTTCTGATTGAATTTCCCTCTTTGTAATAATTGCTTTTAGCACCAAGAACATTATGTTCCAGAAAACAGTCTCACCAAGGGATGGAGTCCCCAGCTGGGACATGAACTTGCAACACTAAAGTGCAGGGGAAGAAGTGCATCGAAGCAGTGACAGAGCTTTGTCTCACTAAAATAAGAGCCAAAGCTCTTCTGTAATTAACTCAGTGCTAGCTGGCTCCCCATGTTTGAGCTCAACAGAAGGGGGTGTTTTACAGTAGCTTGAGAAGTGAAAGGCCTCTCATTTACATGTGACAAACTACTCTCCACCAGAGCTCACTAGGCCAGACTGTGACGCTGGACAGGATAGTACACCAGGGTGCAGATGGCTGCTCTTCAATAAAGGGCAGCACAGCCACATCTGATTCCTATTCGATCCTATTTGGGTTATTTTTTATGATGACTTTCTGAAATACAGCTTTTCACTGAATGTCCAGTCCAAGAGCTGCTCACGTAATTGAGAGACAGAAGGTGCAGGCTGGTTCAGGCACTGCAGGGTTCATCACAGGAAGCAAAAATTTTGTTTGATATGAGTCCTCTTTTAGGAGACAAAGTCTTCCGTGCATCAATTCTGTGTAAAAAGATTCATATCAACATGACAAGCGGTCTTGCTGAGCTGACAAAAAAAAAAAACAACAACAAAAAAAAACCCAAAAAAACCCCCCAAACAAACAAAAAAAAACACCCACAAAAAAACCAACCAAAAATCATTTATTTTTTCTCAACATAACCAGAGCTAAATTAGGTCAATAATGTGAAATACACAGGGAACTTTCTTTGAAATGTTTTCTTGATTTACTTTCACTATAGGTACCTGTGTTATCTCAGAAAAAAACCTGAAGATGGCTATAATTCCAGTTACAAAAGAATTTTTTTTTCAGTTATACAATTTGGTATTACACTAGTGTTGCTGATCTGTACCCATCCAATAGATTTTTCTCTTTTTCCTCCAGGAAAGAAAGTAGATTCAAAGAAAACATCTACACTTACCTACAGCTGGTGAAACAATACACTTCAGATGAGGTCAAGCAGGGCCACCAAAGGAGTATTCACTTTTCCTTTCTAAGATTCAATTATTAGAGTTATGAGACTAATTCCGTACAAAAATTCCTCATTTACTCCACAGAAACCATATGCAGAATTGTCTTTAAAATCTTAACAACACAAAAAAGGAAAACAGGTGGTTTTTTTCTGCAATTATTTTTAGAAGTCTCTTACTAAGTTTATTTTCCAGTCACTTTATTTTCTCATATTCTGTTGCTCTTTTATCACACCCTTTTTTTCCCCAAGAAAATATATTTTTTGTTTTTGCTTGTCTTCGTATTTTTTCAAACAATTTATTAAACATTTCTGCTCTATAACTGTGAAAGAGCCTACTGTTTATTTATTTGTTTGCAGGACTTGTATCTCAAAGTAGTGGAAGGGCACAAGACAAATAGATAAAACAAAGCAAAATAGAACCAAATAAACTGAAATATTTGTCAAAAGGTTACCATTTGCCCACAAAGTTGTCACTGTGGGAAAACTGAGATGTTGCAATTATTTTCCATTTTAATTTAAAAATCTCCATGCACAGAACACAGGTAGGGGCAGTAATAGGTAATATCTTTGGCCACATCTCATTTTGCATAAAAACATTTTTCCTTTACAAGCAATTTGGGACCTCTTAAAAACAGTGCTCCAGAATTACTTTGATTTACAGTATGACTTCGACATTTGTCCAGGCAGCAGTCCTAGAATTGCTGAATTTCAGTTTAGTAATTAATCTTTTCAAAGCAGAAGATCTGCACTTCAGTCCACACCTTTCCACTTGCCAGATAGATAAAGTTATTTAAAATTCTTAGGGGGCAGATGAGTGACTCAGGAACCAAACACTTAGTATTTAATGTCTTCTTTTTTCTACAACTACCTGAATGTTTCCATTCTATTTGCCATGTTTATTTGCATCAGTGTGAGAAATCTTGCAATGTCACATGTTCAGCTTGGATATTAGACAAGAGCAATCAGCAACCTTACCTACTTAAGTGAATTGCTGAAATTCACACACAAACAAGGACTGTTCCTCATATGGGCATTCAGCACCTGTTCAGATGAGAGTTATGCTTGCTGTCCAAAACAGGCATTTTGAAACTGGAAGACTCTGGAGTCTGAAGGTGCCTTTCCAGTCTTGCATTTATTTGAGTCAAACAGATAATTGTATTAGCAGAAACAAATTGTTAACAAAAAAATCCTAAAAGTTGTACAGAGATACTATCATTTAAGACCAAAAGTTACATCATGGCCTGTTCCACATAATCTTTGGACAACATCTCAAACATTACCATGCCTACAAAAAATAAAATAGTCTCTAATTTCTTAATGAAGAGCAGATCATGCTGCAGTTAAGTGTGCCTGAGTTTCAGCCAGGATCTCTTTTAAAATCAATGGAAAGATGTGTATTCTTTCAGTTAACCCTTGTATCCAGATGGGAAGTTCTTGTCTTATTCCCATATTGGTGCTGAATGTTTAATTTACTTATAGAACTACAGATTGTTGCAAAAAAATACTGTTTTATAGAGAAAGAATGGTTCTCACAGTTCCTTCCAATAATTTCAACTGCAGCTGCTTTAAAGGTAAGCAAATTACTTTTTGCAAAATTTATTTGGGTCATGAATCTAGAAAACTTAAAACTTTAAGGAACTTTATGAACCAGAAGTAAACCCACAGTTCTGTTTGCAGAGCAATAAAGTTGAACATGTAAATTTTGCAAATAATTGTAGTAGGATTAAGATTATGAAAAGCTTCTAGACTACCATAAGTAAGTTCTTCGGGACCTAAAGAACCATAAATAAGTTGATAATAATTTATACATAGATTTATTTTCACCATAATTTTAAAAAGAGTTTAAGACAGTTTTGTTGTTGTTTACCTTGCAGAGTTTGCTTTTAATTAGCTCATCCTCAACACTACAATTTAATTGCTAATCCATTTCTTGAATGAATAATGACAAAGGTTTTATTCTTTTACTCAAAATCATCTTGCATAGAAGTAGTAGACCTAGTTCAACACAGGATTTATTCGGAACATTTGGTTGTTATTAGTCTTGCCTTGTGTTCAAGTTTGCAATGAAATCTGAACTAAATAAACAGGATATTTAATGGAGAGCAAGATATATCCTTCTTATTCCTGCATGCCAACAATTAATACTGGTTGACTTTTGAAGATCCAGCTGTACTCTAAGCACAAGCTACAACAAAGAAATACGATCAAATCTTTCTCCATACTTCACACAACTTGAAACAGTTGAATTAATGACCAAGTTTATTAATGACCAAGAATTTTCTATGACAGCATCAGTTTAATATCTGTTGCGGGTGTTGGCTGGAGAATTAAGTTGTTTTCAACAGTTGAGTTAAAGATCTTTTGAAGTGTATGTTCAATTAAATGTATCAATTTTGCTGGAATTAGGGAACTAAAAGAACTGAAAATTCTAGGTAGCTACTGCCGCTTATCTAATATTGTCGCTTGCCACAAAAACATAAAGATGTCCTGACTGGCTCAAATATTAATAAATTGTCCTTATAGCTGAAATTGTGGCTCCCGCCCTACACTGCAGGTAGGCTAAGGTTCTGTGATATGGTTTCTCTGTATTTAGTTACTGCCAATGGATTTCCTTAGCTTATCTCAAGCTAAACAGAACTCAAATACCTCTTGTTCAACACATCCTAAGAAAAAACTTCCCCAAATTAGTAATTCACTGCATATGAAACGATTGTTTTTCAATTTTTCTGCACCTGGTTTCATTTGTTTCCCTCTGCTCCCATACCAGACGAGAGACAACCATCCACATTCTCCAAGGTCTTTGTAGATTTCTGTGTTATTCTCCTCAACTGTTTCTTCTCCAGATCAGAGCCTTAGCCTACCCACTTGTCCCTCTTTTGAAAAGTATTTAATGTCTCTGATCATTACTGCTTTTCCCTGAACTTCTTTGGGTTCAACAGGTATTAAGCTTTAGAAAGGCTAAATAATGCTTTATAAAGCAAAATATAATAGTACTTCAGGGAACTTGAGAAACTACAGCAAGGAAGAGGAAGATAATAGTCTAGAACTAAAGTGTAATCAAAACGGAGTATAGTCAAGGAAAGTCCCCTTACAATGTACAAAGTAAAAAAATATACCCAAATTAATGTACAGATCAAGGAATCTACTCTACAAATTACTAGTAACACGATCCAATGAAGACTGAACTGCTTAAAAAAAAAAAATCCTTTTGGTTTCAAAGCCCACAGTGTCAGTAATATTCTGTTTTGTGGTACTGGTGCTATTACATCTGAGAAGCACACAGCATGGGAAAAGCAGAAAGGTTCAGCTTTCTACTAGCTGAGATCCAAGGGGTCAGTGAGTTTGTTTGAAGTCTGAGGAGCAGAGGGATAGGGATCTCCCTGTTTCCTCCTCTTGTATCCAGTCCCTTCGTACGCTAATGCTCACTTCTATTTCATTTGTTTCGCAGAATGAGTGAGAGGGAGAAGAAGGAGCCAAAGGGAGTCCTGGAGCAAGAGGAAAGGGCTGAGGAAGAGAAACAGAAGTGAGAGAGAGACTGATGCCCACAGGTTTTTCTGCTGGAGTTAAAAAAGAGGGCTTTATATGCAGAAAGAAGAATTGGTGGCTGGGAAAACAGGCACTGCTCCAGTAGTCAGCCTCCACCTCTTGTGGAATGAGCTTGGCAGGCAGTTTGCATCCTGCCTACTTTGCCAGTGCTTAAAGCCAGTCCTCCTTGGACCACAGCCTGATACCTAGATACAAAGCTTAAATTACATGGGGAAAGTCTGAGTAGTGTGTACTGTTATGCCAACTCAGAAATATGATGCTTTTGCTGCATAAACTGAACCATAAACTTCCTCTGCATTTACTTTTATCATCATGATTATATTGCTATCTACACCTAGATTTCAAAATATATGCATTCACGTGGCAGCAAAAACTCTGCAATACTCCAATTAGCTGCTAAATATTTTAAAATATATAGTAATTACCAATATGAGTGTTGCATGCTGACTCAGCTGATTGCCCACGAGCATCTCTCAGAAAAAAGTGAGTTTTTTTGAGTGAGATTCTGAAAAATGTTTCACCTACACTATACCTAAAGGATCAATGACAAATGATACCAAATGGCAGACAATTTCGTAAAAGCTTTGAGAATATAACATAAAAAGGCAAAATAAAATCCTAGAAGTGAAATAGTAGGCTTCATAATGTAAGAAAAACACTGATGGCAGTGGTGTCAAGTAATGCATCAAGAATTATGAAACAGTCTCACTAGCACACAAATTTCTCATCTCAACTTTTACCAGGATTATTAATCGTTCACCATAACTTATTTATGAAGAATTATTCTAAATCAGAATAAAATTTCTCCAACAAATTTCTCCAAAGTACTATAGAAAGATCACCACATTGAGGGACCTAAAAAGTTTATAACCTGATTGAAAAATGAGAACCCAATAAATAAATAATTTAGAAATATTAATTGAAAAAAAAAGAAGTACAAAGATTTTTCAAAAATCATTATTGTTGACTGAAAAAAGAACAGTGATTTTTTTATTGTGATTTTAGTCAAGTATTGAATGAAAGGAAGAACATTTGCATGTATGTTTTTTTAAAAACTTCAACATAAAAAACAAACAAACAAAAATTTAATCCACCGTGAGAAGGACTTCAGCGCATTATGCTTGAAAGTATTCTTAGAACCTGATAAGACTGATTCACATTAATACTGCACAGCTAACCAAACAAGCCAGGACAATACACATATCTAAGCAGCTATAACAGCAAAAACATATTAGTCCTTGCAGGTGTAGAGACAGAAGGTTCGTTAGGGAACGTCCTTTCTTCGAGCACAACTTACAAGAAAAAGTGGGAGAGCTAGACAACATGAGAAGAATAGCCTGTATCCCCTACTGGCTCTCTATTTTAACAAAGTAGATTGTTCCAAATATCTTTTATGACATGTGCTTCTCAAGCATAACCTTTCGGTGCACTAAGTCACCTCTGTGTCTGCTGAGTCTGTCACTGCTGAGACTCTGCAGCTTATTCTTCACATATCAGAGTCTCACTTGATTGCTACACAGGTCATTTACCAAATCCCCAGTCAGACTGTTCTTATTTAAAAGACTTTTCTGCCACTTCATGTCTTTACATCAGGGATATAGATGTCTAATATTAAGGAAGAAAAATGGCTTCTCAGCTGCTTGTTCTTCTTCTTTTTATCTTATCCTGACTCTTTTATTTTTTTATAAAGCAAAATGAAAAAGTTCCTGACAAAAGGCTTCTGTGATGCAAAATTACATGTACTCCCTTCACAATACTGCAATACAAACAGGACTTCTTTGTCAAAGTGGGTGGACTACAGTACTAGACCCAGTTCTAGTGAATAAAGAAATGGGTAAGAGCTGAAGTATGCTAAGGTAAAGAAGTACAGTGAGTAAGGGGACAAACAGGTGGGTATTATTGGGGTAAACTCTGTAGAGAAAGGAACTAGTTTATAAGCCCGTGTGATCCACCTGTAATGATAACAAATGAGATTTCATATCTGCTTCATTAATTTTCACTATTACTCTTCAGGGTTTTTTTGTTGTTTTTTTTTTTTTTGCTAAAGGGAGGCAAAGAGACGAAGGGGAAAAGACTGCCTACATCAGTTTCAGGGAAACTTTCTGAAAACTACACACAGGAATTACATTGAACCTGAGGCAGAAGAAGAAAGTTGTAAAGATTGTGCAGAACATGAAAAATCACTTCATGGCAAATCACTTTAACCAGCTAACCCTGACAGTTATCAGTTTGTGATTTTAATGTCTAAAACAGATGTAAGAATAAAAGCATCACCATAAACATTTTGGTTCTTCTTCCCTGGTTTTGGATATAGGGGAAAGTAGGGTTGCCTTATGTAAATTCAGAAAAACACAGACCATAAAACAGTCATTTCTAACCAGATTTTTACATGCAAGACATGCTTTTGTGTGATTAAATTAATAAGTAAATAGAACGCCTGACTTTGTAATTCTGGTTTTATTAATTTTGTGTATCACATTTCTTTAAACTATAATGCAACATTGATTACATTAGCAAACTTTTTTCACATCCTGTGCTTTCTCAGTTCTTGAGCTTAAGTGAAGGTATAATGTTTTGTACCTAATTATTTTGTTTGTTTGTTTTTCTTCATTGTATTGTATATTCATTGTTTTCCTCTAGACAGGAACAACTGGTTCTGCCAAAAGAAGAAGCTCTAAACTTTAATGAAGTTTCTGGATGGTTCCCATGATTGATTTTAAACTAATCCAATTTCTTGTAAAGACCATGTATCTCTTCTAGCGTCAGAGCATTTGACATCACAACCAGTCAAAATAATCTCATGTATGAGGGATGAACAGCCTCAGAGGTACCACTGACAGCATGCAGAGACTCAATGTTTTTCACGGTGATGTCAGGAGAGAAAAACTTTGTTTCTTTTACAAGAAATCTATTTGTGAATAGTGGCTTTTCTTCCAAAAGTCAGATCTCAATAGCTGGTTTTGCAGACAGATTTTACAGTCATCTATTTTGTACTTGAAACAAATTAAGAAGGTAGTGTGAACTGACAGGGCTTGGGATTTTAAGCTCTTTTTTTTATGTCCTGCATCTGCTTCTTGGCAAAGGAATAGAGCTAAAATGCACTTCTCTTATGCCTATTGTGTCCTTATACCCAAAGGCAAATTCCACTAACCTCTATTATTTTATTATCTCTATCCTTCAGAAAAAAAAACAAACAAAAAAAACCCAACAAAATCAGACAAACAAAACCCAAACAAAAACAAATAAGCCCCCAAACGAAACCAACCAAACAAATAAAACTAAACCCAAAACAAAACAAACAAAAAACCAACAAAACCACAGAAAACCTAGCCGGAGGATATCCATAAACTTCAATAGAAACTGACACCAGCTTGCACGTTACTGACACAGAGATATGAGGTCAATAATAATTTAATACTAATATTTCATCAATTTCATCAATACTTTCTTTTCTTATCTCCTTATTTCTACATTTTTCTCCTAAACTTTTAAAAAGAGCAAAATAGTATTGGTATATTTTAACAGTGACCATATCAAAGCTGCTACACTAAGTTTTCAGGGCCATGGGGTTTATTGAGTTAAAGATTTAAAATATTTTCAAATCATGATCCACAGCTCAGTGACATTTCATTATCCACCCTACATTCACAGTACAGTTATTTATAAAATTGTCCATTTGATGTTTAAGCTCTAAATGAAAGAATAAATTAACACAGTGTGAACTATTACAAGTACTAGCAATAAGGGAACAATAAATTAAACCAACTTTACCATCCACCAAAGCTACTTTAGAGGGAAAATACCATTCTTAGGATTGATGCCTTCACAGCTGGTATCTTTTAAAGGTTTACAGTATGTCTGCAAAATGTGAAGTTAGAAAGTCATACTGAATTAAAAAAGAAAAGCTTCCTGTTCCAGTAACTAGAATTAAAATTATGGAAAAATAGGACTGGAAACAACTCAAGGAATCATGTATTCTTTTTGTTGTTAAAAATATAGTATCATTTATACAATTTTTTTCATTACACAGACTCCTCAGTCCTCTAAGTAATTTATTGAATTTTTTTGTTACCTATCCAAATTGAAATAAAAGTTCTTATATTAATTTTTTTGTCCTACAGTTTAAGACACTATCTTCTTTCTGATCTTTGCAACACCCTTGGCACATCTGACCTTTTTTTTGCCCTGCCTACTTTTTTATTATCTTTGGGTTTAAATAGTCCTAAGGTCTTTAACTTCCTCTCAGAAGTGATTTATTTTGTACCTTTTTAATTATTCACATATTCCTCAAAATGTTTTACAGCATTTCAAGCTGCCCAAAATAAAAAAAAGAAAAAACCAAAGCAAACAAAACAAACAAACAAAACCCCCAAAGACCAAAAAGTCAAAACCACCCAAAGCTCCCTCCCAAAAAGAAATCCATATCAACACACCTGAGGCCTTACTAATGGTAAATAAGTTTATAAAAGGAACAATTATTTAATATTTTTACCAAGCTCTGTTTATGTTGCATCCTAGTACACAACCTAGTATCGTCTCTTACAACCTTGATCTTTCATGTCTAACTTCTTTCTAAGCATAATTTGAATAGCCTTGGGTTTTCTTAGGTTTGCTCTCTAAACAGTTAATATTCTCCTGAATATCATGGAATCACAAAATGTTAAGGGGTTGAAATGGACTTTAAAGATCATCTAGTCCTAATCCCCCTGCCAGATGTAGGGACATCTCCCACCTGACCAGGTTGCTCAAGGCCTTATCCAACCTGGCTTTGAACACTGCCAGGGTTGGGTCATCCACAGCCTCCCTGGGCAACCTGTTCCAGTGTCTCACCACCATCACAGTAAAAAATTTTTTGGATTATCTAACCTAAATTTCCTTTCTTTCCATTTATATTCATTATTCCTTTTCCTGTCCCTACAGTTCCTGATGAAAAGTCCCTCTCCAGCTTCCCTGTAGGCTCCCTTCAGATACTGGAAGGTGCTATGAGGACTCCACACACCCTTCTCTTCTCCAGCCTGAACAGCCTGCCTTCATAGGGGAGTTGATCCAGTCTTCTTATCAATTTTATGTCCCTCCTCTGGACTTCTTCCAACAGTTCCATGTCCTTCTGATGTTGGAGGAGCCAGAACTGGATGCAGTACTCCAGGTGGGGTCTCATGAGAGCAGAGGGGCCCTCACCCTGCTGGCCACATTGCTTTTGATGCAGCCCAAGACCTGGCTTGTTTTCTGGGCTGTGAGAGCACACTGCAATGTGTGAACTGCAGTTTGTTTTTACCACACAAATAAAGTCCTTCATATTTATCTCATTAAATTTTGTCCTTAAATTCCCCACACCAAATCTCTAATTTTTGGAGGTGATTTTGAATTTTAAACCCTTCCTCCATTGCAGGTCTTTTACAATTTTTTTTTCTATAGCATACTTATTACATAAACTCTTTAGTCCCTCATCCAAGTACCTGAAAGTATCAAAAAGTGCCTCTGCAGACCATCACATTCTTCTATTTATTAGATAACCAATTCCTATTCTGTGGCAGAGATGTCTTTTGAATATACACAACAACTTTTTTAACTTCCTATTGTATTCATTTTAGAGTTAACATTGTGAAAGACAGATTTTGGCCTCAAGTTTGCTTTCTGTCTAGCACACTACTACACATGAATCAAACAGATTCCAAATGTGAAATACTGACTGATTTGGTTTGCTGCCATTCATGATCTAATCATTCCAAAAGGTCACTTGTGGGTGGTCCATATACTGTGGAGATCTTAGGTCATAAGTAGGAGCAGGTTGTCATCATATGTGCCCTCAAAAAAAACCAAAACCAAAACCAAAACCAAACCCCCCAAACAAACAAAACCAAAACAAAAAGAAAACCACAAAAAAACCCACAGAAAAACAAACAAACAAATGAATAAAGTCCTAAAGAATTTGAAAGAGAAAATTTTTTCCCCTGAAACAGGTCAAACCACAAAACTTTTTTCTGATGTGTTCTCATTCCCTCAGCCTGTATTTTAAGAAGCAAAGTAATAAAGGATTTGGTGCTTCCTTTACATTAGAAAGGGACTCAAGAAACATGTTGATGCCAGCACCTCCCTATAACATTCTAGACTGACTGATAATTCATGAGCAGTTTCTGTGACACTGCTCTCAAAATGAGGTATTATTCACTGTATTGATGGCAGTATCTATGCCTGAGGTATTGCGACCTCATATGTGTTCAAGGGAAAGACATACACAGATACAATGACAATAAAAGAAGGACAGAGACACAAAGGTTCTTGAGCAAATTTTAGCTAAACCAGTTTCTTTATTGTCACAGAAAAAAATTCAGCTTTGACGAGTGCAGAGAAAAAACCGCTATGAGCACTGAAAAGACAGATTGCTTTATTCTAAGCTACCTTCTATTCCTCTGCATTAGATAGCAGAAAAATCAAGTATACACCAGTAACTGACTTCAAATTAAGTGGTAATGAATGCAGATTTCCATGAAGATTCAAAAAGTTAGTAATTACAGTTTTATTGAAATTTGAAATGTTGAAATAAACTGTCTCTACTGTCCCATACATGTAATTGATGAGTTAATTTGTCTTCAGCACTCTCACAGTTTTAATATTTCTCCATCAATGCCATGAAAATTAATAGGATACAAAATGTATAAAATCATGTTCCCCAAGAAACCAGTGTTCACTACCAGTGAAGTATGTTTATTTAATTTGCCATTGGTGTTGGCTCACCATATATTTCCCTTTTCTGTTACGTTTCTTTTTTTTCTTCTTTTTTTTCCTTTTTCTTTTTCCTTTAGTCTTTCATTTTTCCTGTTCTTTTCTTTCCTCAGTGACATTTGTCAGGCTTGGTATTTTGTGACATTTTCTGTTTCATATTGCTAACACACTGGCTACAGAATTAAAAGTCCACCCAGAGGAAGAGTTTCATTCAAGCGCATCAACAGAGGCTTACATGGGCTCCATTTCTAACAAATATTTGCAAGTAGACAGCTTCCCTATGAAGAGGATAAGTTGATTTTTCATTTTGTTTTTTGTCTCGGTTGTGGTTTCTGACATGTTTCACTTCATTTTGCAAAACCTGTGACTCTATAGCATTCCTCTGGGATTCAGTCAAGCAATAATAAACCAGAATAGAAAGAAACTACTGCTCTGCAGCAGTTGCATCAGCTGAAGGGGGACTCTCATGAAATGGGAAAGAAATAATCGTCATGGAATAATTTCACTTGATCTGTGTTCCACATATATCTGGGGAAGTGACCTGCCTTGTTGCTTTTTGGCAGGGGTATGTCATCTGAATTTCTTCAATGGGTTACTAATGTTCCACTAGCTGCTGTGCAGGCTATGGTGCTGATCCATTGCCAGCCACAGCATTTTTAGGTTTTGGGAATGTGACTTGATTTTGATTGATGTATAATGTGTAAAATGCTTCCTCACTTAACCTTCACAAAAGTGAAAAAATAAGGTTCTCTTTATGAGAAGGAATGAGTCAGGACTGTTTGCTCCTGCCACAGCTAATTTCATTCAAAGAAAATTTCCTCAATAATTTTGGTAGTATCAGTGGTAAAAGGATAAAATATTCATCTGTCTGACCTGAAGGCCTATTTGCTTCAGGGTTGAAAGCTGGAATCCATCTATATCTGCAGGCTAAGTTAAAAATTAGATGTCATAAACAAATAACTTACTCACATAACATTTCCCAGTTGGGGTTTTTTTAACAGTTTATTGGCATGAACTTATTCTTGTGTCTGTGTAAGTTCCAGATGGTATTCTTCCTGTGACAAAATGGCTTTTCTGATATTTTAAGAACGGTGGTGGTGCCCTCTACTTCTTTCTATTTTCTACAGAACAGAATATTGTAAAAGTAATTGGTTTTGGTGTTGGCTTCAGTTGTTCAAATAGAATAGACAAATATTTAAGAAAAAGTCAAGACCTTTAGTATAAAGAAAAGGCGTCATAGGAAAAGAAATAATTTCTCAACATGCTCTATGAAAGAGAAAATGAGCAAATACTTATAGATTTCCAGATAATTATTTAGCTGGTGGGAGTGGTGGGGAAGGTGGCATGGTGGGGGAGGGGAGACAAGGAATGCTAGAGCAGCTCAGTGGGCAACAGGCATCCAGCCAAGGTCAACTCACCACACATATAAACTTTTCAGAACCCCTCACTGAATCTTAGTTCAGAAAGAGGTCTGACAAGAAGCAGCTCAACAAGACACCATGTCTCTTCTGTTTTCTCTAAGAAAGTGAGCACACCGAGATTTAAATAGTAAAAGCAGAGAGAAAGAGCAAAATGAAAGTCTAGAAAAAAGCAGGTCCCAATAACAGAAGAAAAAATTATATCTACCTTGATCCCAGTATGTTGACGCCTCCTTTCTCCCACTTCTTTGTGGATGTCGCTTAACGAAGACATAATCATTAAAAGTTCCAGGTTGAAGCTTAAGTAACATTGGTACTGTCATACTTATTTATATCTACACAGATTTATTAAAAGCATCCCAGCTATGCTCCAGGCACTAGCATAAATTTTAAATATATGAATCAAATGGATGTGACACTTGGGGCAACCACTGCTGGGGTTTGAAACTGCCATACAGAGAAACATCCTATAACTGGCTATCTCAGTCTCCTCAGCCTATGCCTAGCTAGGTAGAACTGCCAGAATTAAAGGTCAAAACCTGGATGCTGTGCTAACCTAACCAGTGAAAATTATATTAGATATATGACCCTTGCATAGACAACAGAAAATCCCCTTCCTCCGTGTTTATCCATGAAGTCATTGTGCTTCTGCTCCTAATAGATGAAGACTGGGAACAGTCAGGTTAAACATAGCATTACTAATGCATCTATATAAATAATATCAGGCATGAATAGCATATCATGCATATCATGCAAATTGTTATTTATTTTTACAGCACAGTTGTTTTAGTGATCATGCTGTGTATTTTGTGGAAGATAAGTCTAAAAATTCACATTTTCTTGTGACTTTAGTGAGCATTCAAGTGTAAATAGTAGTTGTTTTCCCCAAAACATCTGTCTCCCATCCTTACCATATTTTTTCTCTAGCAAATGCAGTATTCTGTCAGCATATATAGCTCCATTTATTTTCATTACCCTTCTATTTTTCTTCTTGATATAATTACTTTATATATAACAAAGACCATACCTGTTACAGATAAGAACTCCTTAAACACAGAACTGATTTTATGCTTGTCCCTTCATTTTCCCAGTATGCAAGTACGGTTTAAAGTCTGTAAAAAGACAGTAAAATTTAACACCAAAATCCACCAATCCTCATCAGAAACTAGCAGAAAGCAGGAGATGACTTATCACCTATAAGATAACTTATGTGTCAAATCAAAAAAGCATGTCTTTGGTTGGTGAAAGATTTCCTCACAGAGGTTTGATCTATGGGTAAATGGGGAGACATAAACTTAAACACTGTTTCTAATTTTTTAATCATCATAAACTGCTAAAAATAGATCAAGAAAAAGAGCAGCACTGAACAGTGATACATACTAAATTGGGGGAAAACAATTTTTAAAAAAACAATAAAATGAAATCATCCATCAGCATAACAAGTTAGACAAAGTACACAATAGATAAATGATAAATGATGTGTAATATTTTTTTGAAGTCATACTTTGTTCTCAGTATTCAGCAACAAAAAAGGAATAAAGCCAATGTACAAATACTCCCATCTTGTGAAAAAATAAAAAAAAATCCTACTTCTATTTGTCAGTAATGACTCAGCAAGAGATAAGTTTGATTTACAATATTAAGCAGTATTATTATAACAGAATTATATTGTATCATAGAGAAGCAATATCTGTTTTAAGATATAGTATTTAGTTCTCCCTACTCCCTTCTGCTTGTGTACAAACTCTTAGAGAAATGGTGCACTGCACCAAAATTCACCTGACGATTCAAATAAAACAGAAAAACAAAACTGTAAAAAATATAGTGAAAACGACACTTCAATAAGTGAGTTACCTCAATTTCTTAGGCAATGGCACATGCATGGTTTCTCATTCTAACATAAAGGCAACAATTATATAATAGAAAACAAATTTTAAAAATCCTTTTGTTAAAACAATCCTTAATAAATGGGATATTTATTATGCTTTTTTTTTCCAAGACACATTACTTCTGTTTACATAAGGTCATGAAGGATCGCATCAGTGTCTACATGAGCTTGGAAATAATACAGTCAAACCTGATGGGCACAATGATATTTTTAAGTTCAGCCAGAGTGCAAAAGAAACAAATGCCTCAGGTACCTGTCAGAGACAGGTGTGATATGTCCTGGTTAGATTCACGCTGTGTTTTGGGCTTTATCCCCTGTGTCCACCTGTCATTAGTGTCCATTTCTGATCTGGTGAAATGTTGTTACATAGAAGCATGTAACTTTGCTATCACTGTTCTTTCTCTCAGGGATATTCACATTTTTCCCTTCACAGGTTTTGATGATAAGCTTTTGATCATTTCTGATAATCTGATGAGATAACCTCCTTCCGTGCCTCTGTACAACCAGCTTATTCCTTGGTCCTGCAAAACAGTTCCTGCAAAAGGAAGAAGATAGTGGCTCAACTTCTCCGACAGGGACACCCCTCATGCAGAAGCAGCCCTGTGTGTCCAGTGTTCATTAGAGCATCTGACTGTCAGTGGTGTGCTATTGAAGCATCCCAGTATTATCCAACACATGGTAAGGAAAATGGCGAAAGCCCCTTACACTGTCTATTTTGAGCTGTGTCTATCACACCTATGGCAATTTGTAATTTTCATCAAGAAGGGCATGCAGGTAAAACAAAACTGAATCTTGGTCCCTGGTCCCTGAAGGGACTTTTGACATAGCAGTCACGGAGCTATTAACGTGATAACGAAGTTGTTACCTGGAAGCAATTTACAGGTTGAGAAGTTTATAATTTTGGTCATAAAAGCTAGTTCAGGTCAGCGCAGCAAAATGGGGACATGCCTTTGTTAATTAAAATACTGTGAGGCAAAAGATAGGACTGGCAGGTTGTCTGGCAAAAGTTTTAGTATCAATTCATCTTATATCAACAATTTAGAATATATTTTCTGCTCTAAGTTTTTTCAGTCAGCAGAATGCAGAATATAGTCTGCTGGCAAAGTCTCAGTTTCTGTAAGTTGCATCCATAAGTTTCTGTAAGTTACATACTTTTTTAGCACAATAAATCAATTTAACAACACTGGTGAAGCATTTCACACATTATCTGCCCGTAAGTGTCAGCCAACACCTAACTCTTTGAAGTAAAGATCCTGCTTGCATGTATTTTGATCATATAGGTTTTCTTTTTCCATGTTTCAGATTGTATGTATTTCAGACCATGGGACACTAATTGCTATATGAACACAATTCAGTTCAATGTGTGGATTCAGCCTCCTCTGAAATAAGGAATACACAATAGTTTTGAGTTCATTGGCTTCAAAAAACACAACTGGAAGACAAGCAGAAGTCAAATGTGTTCCCCTAGAACTATGTTTCACTTTAGCAAAATCAGTTTGTGTTGAAAATCTACTTAAATCTACTGTCAGAAAAGTAAGTAGAGGTAAGAAAATAACATGAAAGTGTTCTAAGGTATTGGTTTGGTCATTATACATATGTTAAGCTTAGGCTCTTGCTTTTGTTTTTATGGCAGGGTTTTTTTTGTTGCTTCTATGCTTTTTACACAAATGTCTGTTTCCATGTTTACATCTAAAAAAAATCCAAGCATTTGCTTGGATTTAAATGCATTTAAATTTTAATAGACTAAATAGTAGACAGATATTACTAAAGGACGTACACTGGTTTCCTTTTTAAACATCTGATGGGTAGTATCTAGGATTATGGTAAATGTGGAAGTAAGAATTTGTCATTTTCTGCAAACATTAAATAAGGACTTACATTATGCTTTCAACACACTGAGTTGTATTTGAATTGCATCTCCAATATGGTTCCTTTCCTAACATCTTTCAATGATGATAAGGATTTTCTTATAACTAAATGCTTGCAGTGGAACAGTGCATATCTGAAACATGTAACAAAACATTATGGACCAAATCACAGCTACATTACTGGCAAAAAGAGGAAAGGATTTTTTGATTACACCTGCTTCCAGGTTTACCAAAGCTATCAGCAGGCCTTACCAAGCCTTTCAAACAGGTGTCCTGATGAAAGGCACAGAAATGGTTTTGCAGTCTATGGAAATGCTGCCTAGCCATTGATAACTTGGTAGAAGCAATATAATTTAAAATTCAGAGTTGTTGTATATTAATGATTGTTAAATTCACCTGAATCTGCAAGTGAACATGAGGTCTCTGATACATCCTTCTCTTCTGATTTATCAATCATTAATAATCAGGAAGAAAGACATTCTTTCTTCTGCAGCCTTCCTGGCTAACCAAAAAAAAATGCCCATTCTAGCTACGGCAATAAAAGTAGTCAGTCACCCACTCTCTTAACAAAGCACAAAAACTACAAAACAACATAGCACAGAAAATAAGGGTAAACACAACACCTTGCTAAAGTTGCAGGAGAAAACTTAGACAATGGGAACTTGGTGCAGACACTATGGTTAACATTTGCACTTTATAGTGTTTTAAGTGTTTTGCAGACTTTATATAGCGAATTGTTGTAATCATAACAGAATTTTGGCCCTTAACAACTGTTTGGTCTGATAAAGTGGGAAGAATATTTTTTAAATTTTGTTTGAAAAAACAAATTGCAAAATGTCCCACCTGATTTCCTTAAGGCTCTATCTCCATGTCTTTCAATAAATCCATAAGATGTCGGAGTGCCTACTAACTAACTAACTAACAGGTGTAGGTGTTGCCAGTCACTAAGCCTCTCGAGTTCATTCCAGCTACTAATATTTTCTAGGAAGAAGAATGTGTTCACTGATACTTGGCAAAGTACAAAAATCCAGGAATATCTGTTTGTCTGTACCATCAGAATAAATTATTAACTAGAAAATTTGTTTCTTGTGATGTCCAAATAAACCAATAGGCTGAAATGAAGCATTTTTAAAGAAAACAATACAGTCTATAACTAACCAGATATGTTATCTGTCAATATATACAGCACATCAAGCATAGAAAAGGACACAGTCCTGAAAAAGGATGAAAAGTAAAGACAGGTTTGTAAGGGGTAGCCTATCTGCAGCTGTTATGATCAGGTATTAAAATTATTACAAATACCTCTGCCTGAATAAAGTACAAATGAGACCAGATGCCAAAGTCAATAGTACAGGTTTTATTTAATGATAAATGTGAGACAGACAAAGAGAGATAGAAAGAAATAGGAAAAAGGAGTGGGGTAAGGAAGAAAGTGACAGAGAGAAATTAAAATAGAAAATGTATTACCACTCTGTGTAACCCGACAGAGTTCCATTGGTCTGGTTCTTCTGGTCTTCTTGGTGATGAGGGTCTCACAAAACATGGAGTCTAAGCACTTGATACATATTGTAGGCCTGCATTTAAATTTTAATAGACTAAATAATAGATAGAAAGTATTAAAGGATGTACTCTGGTTTCCTTTTTAAAACTCTGACTGGGAGCATCCAGTGGCCCTTGCTGAGATCCTTATGGACTTCTATCATTCAGGTGATGAATAACTACAAGATTAGAAATATGAAATATTCTGGGGTGATTTTACAAAGTCTGAAATATAAATTTAATGTTTTCAGCCAAGTCTGTTCTCATCAGCTATGAAATAAGTTTAAAACTCTATCACCTCCAATCTTGTAATAAAGGCAATAATTTACATCACATGGTCTGTGATGTTGACCTAACCTTGAGAAAGGAATGCCTGCTTGAAATCAATGTGTCTCTAAAAAGGTCAGTCTTGGAATCAAAAGCAAGCGTGCAGAAATATTCTATACACTAAAAGTATTTTCTATGTTCTCTAACAGAAACATACCATAAACAAATATTCACATCTTGACAGATAGCTCAGTAATATGATGTACCATTCAAACCTGAATTGTAATGACTCTGTAGTCCTGATTCAGCCTATTTTATGTATTCTCCATTCAACTCTAAACTAAAATGCTGGTGGGGAACACAGTGGTAATTTAATGTTTGACACAATCAAAAACCCCCATGAAATTGAGTTAATATCTTTGCACTTTGAAGAGCAGAACTGAATTTATGTTTTGGCAAATTCTCTGAATTTCTATTTCCTAAATTATGTATTATGCATAGCTTGGGCTGAATGTAAACTGAGAAAGCAGCAAAATTGCTTTTGTATTTCATATTTTAGCTGCGTGAATGATGCATGTCCAGACTGTACATTTAGTACAAGGGATTAGCTGAAGCCAATTTGGAAACAGGGTAGAAGCAAAAAAACATACATTAAAAAATTACTTGAAAACATGAAAAATACTAGAAAAGGTGCAATATTTCCTGAGAGGTGTAGCTAACACTTTAACAAGTTAAACAGCTTTGTTCTGACCTGACATCCAAAAAAGCTTTTGAGATTTAAAAAGATTTGGTAAGCAGCAAGAATGGGAAGAAATTGCCTTTGGAATTTTATCCTCTGCCAATGACAATGATCATTTGGGCCAACATTTGGCAAAGAATATATTTTTTTTTTCAGCTTTTATAATCTGTCTGTAGTGGCCACTGCTTATAAACAGTAAGCACTTTCCAGTTAAATAATGTGTCTACTGAGGCTCTTTCTGTTGCTCTTACAGGTACAAAGTACCAACTTTCATGATAGTGAATGACTTCCTATCCCTAGAAATAACACTTAAAGTCAAATATGGGCTTGAATACCTGCTCCTGGATTCCTCCTTCAGACAGAAAGCTTGTGTCACTCATAAGCCACAAGGTGCTTCAACACTTATGGGTTTGTGGTCTTTATCTTAAGATGTTATCCTCCACAATTCAGAAATACTTAAGAATTGTACTCTGTATTTTTCTCCTTCTGAACACAAATTGAAATTCTTACTGCTTCGAACTGAAAGAGGGATATTTACAGACTTGTCACAAAGAATTGTGTATATGTTTTGTTATGTATTCTAAGATTTCAAGTTCTTGTTACTCGTAGAGTATTTTAGTTTAAATATAAGAAATGGGTAATAAAAGCCTGTTGTCATCAGGAAATAACTAATTTATGTACAAAATGTACCTAAATTCCTCAACTCATCACACCAAGTAATTAAATCATGGACTTGGGAAAATAACAGGGATTAGTCAGTCTACATGCACAGAATCTTTGGAAAATATGTTTTGTTCCAAGCCGTCTTCCTGCTGGATGCTTTTGTACTCTTTTGTGGAAAGAAAATGTGCTTAACATTGACATAAATGGTTCTCTACCGTTACCAAGAAAGTAATCATGCTCTAGAACCAACTGCAGTAAAGCATAATGTAAGTCTGTAAAAAAAGACAGAGAGGTGACACTATGGAGATTGGAGAGTGGGATTTGCCAAATGTGTAAAAGAAATCATATACCTAAAAAAAAACCAAAAACAAAACAAAACAAAACAAAAAAAGCCAATAGTAACCTTCATGTTATTATAGATATTATTTCTTGGGTCTCAGTTGTAATGTTTCCTTAAAAAGAAAAGACATTTTTTTGGTATTGAGAAAAGCGATATTAGCAAATATCATTTTAGTATTAATTTATTATAGAGAACAATTTAATCATTAGTATTTTTCTTGCCTCTTTTTAATGGATAAATTTTCCTATACCTTTTCTTATATACTAACTTTTGTTTTGGTGACTTTTCTTCTTCAAAAGCAAATAAAGTCAGTGAAAATTTCATTTGACTTTATTTCTCCTGGATGAGAGAGTCAGTTGATGCTTTAACACATTCAAGGGATTGTTTTCTAATTCTGGTATCTTAAAAAGAATTAAACAGAACTAACATGGTGAGAGCATCTCTGGGTCTTGCCGTGCCCTGCCAAGTCCCCCTTGGGAAATCTCACACCCCTAACCATGGGACTGGAACCCATGCCATGTCCTGGTCTCCTCAGTGAGACTTGGACACAGGCCACGTCCTTACTTCCAGTTCTGTCACTGGCTCTGTCTCTTGCTTCTGGGCTGACTCCGGATCTGACTTTCCCCCAGGCCATGCCAGGGATTCTTATCACATATTAATTATAAAAACAAACTCCAAATCTTGAACTGTGTAAATATAAATGCAACTTGCACATCCACAAACCAATACAGAGCTCTGTCCTAAGCTGTGTGATGTTGGTCCTCAAGATCTAAAGACTGCTCAGTCTGTGCCCACTCAGTTATCACAGCAGTGAAAAAGGTTTGTCTGTAGCTATTTTTGTGCTTAATCATTTAGTCTTCAAACATGCTGATCAATACATAAGCAAATTCAAATGCATTGCTTTTAATGATAGACACTACTGTTAAAAAAATTGAACACCGTTTGTGTCATAGTTGACATACTAATTTAAAAAACAGGAAGGTCCTGAGCAGGAGAACTTACTATACAAAAGTGAAACAGTCACTTTTAGTGACAGTTTGATACAGTAATATTATGAATTCAGAAACATCTCATGGGAAGGTTACCCAACATGTGTTCCTAACCCGTATTTACTTATACCAACACTTTTTTTTCCTTCTTTGTGTACTACTTACTGCAATGTCTTTAATCTTATAAAGATTAATCACAGATGAGTTTTTAAAAACTAAAAAAGAAAGAATTCTAAAGCTGAGAAAAAACACTTTATTGGCACAACGTGATAAATAAATACCCATAAGTAAAAAAAGTATCATAAATGCTATTGTTTTAAAATAAGGATGAGAAATAGAAAACATTATACAGATTTCTGTGGGCCACTCAAAAGTATATGATGTCCTCACTCTAGACTGACTGAGATATCCATCTTACTGGGGTATCCCCAGCACAGCTGTGCAAACACCAGCTCAGCTTTCACCAAGGGACTACAGGTACAAAGTGATGCACCTGCGAGTTGATGCTGTTATGGGTGTAGGTAAGGTTTAATAGCTTCTCAGTTCATATGAATTGATACATCTCAAATGTTCACACTCTCTGTGGATCCACCCTTTCAGAATCAATGTAGGTGCCAAAAGCACACTGCTTGTCTACAGAGTAGCAAGAGCAGTGAGCCATGGAGACAACCCTATCCCTCTGAGCAATGCATTGCTGGTGAGCATAAGGGTTCTCTGCTTCATTAGAGTGGGTAATAAGAAACATGGTATGACACTTATCTCACTGTCTGTTCATCTGCTGTATGTCTTCTTCCATTAAAAACCAAACAAAACAAAAACCAAAATCAAACAAACAACAAAAACCCCAACCAAAGCCACAATTACAGTAAATTGGGGTGATGTTTTATGACAGGGACACCTGAATGTTGGGAATTGAACTGAAAGCAGGTCTTTCTGCCATGGTACAGAAGTCATCTGTAATGTTTTTTGTCATTTTTGTCTCACTGTAGGATTAAACTAACAATTTAGAGATGAAAAGCTTTGCATGTCCTCAGCAATTCCCTATGCTAGAGCAGAAGGAGCCACTGCTAATATCCCGAGTTCCAAAAGTTATTCTGCTGAAATCTACCAGAGCATCCATATCTTACCAGCAAAGGAAATTGTTACCTAATTGGAAATAAACAAACAAACAAAAAAGAACCCCCACTCTGAGAATGAAAGCAAAAGTCATTAACTATATTCTATTTTCTTTCAAGTTACATGTTACATTTTGATCACTTGATGAAAAATATAGGGTATTTTCTAGGAATCTAAAATATTTGAGCAGTTAAAATATTCATTTATTTCTTACTTTATGCTTGTATTTTTGTAAAAAAATATTTTTAGTTCAAGATTAGATGTGAGTTACTGTATAAAATTGCAACTTTAATCCAAAAAGAGCTGATATAACAGCAGCTCTTCCATTAACTTGTATACACCATAGGAAGTGTTCCTGTAAATATTTTAATTTAAATGAGACTAAATAAGAAAAAAAAAAACAAACATGTAATTCTAAGCAGATGGTTGTCATGGACTGCATATGACAACTATTCAAGTTTATGGAACTTGATACACTGTAAACAATTCTTGAAAATAAATGCTGATTGAAATAAGCCTTTGGTAACACTTCAGCAAAATAATTCATTTTTATTATTTCCTTGGTTCTCAAAGGGTTTTTTAATATTTCTAGATACATGACAAATAAACCACTAAAGTCTACCACCAGATGTAGAGTCTCTGCAATACTATGGCTCTCGAAGCAAGTTCCCTGTGTTCCCATCTTTTCACTAAGTGTGAAAAACAGGCAGTCCCCACTCCACAGCAGGCATACTGCAAGCATTCCTTCAGGCTTGACAACAGAAATTATAGTGTTGAAAATAATATTATAAAGAAATGCAAGAAGCACTAAATGGTTTTTTGAAATTTAACATTAATATAAGGCACTGTCACTTTGTTTCCCCATTTACTTTCTGAATACCAGGAATTATTGCAAAAACAGTTCTATTAAGGTCACATAGAGGTCACATACATGGGCACACATGGAGGTAATCTGTGCCTTCCAAATGGATGTATTAACTTTCAGGGGATTTCAGTAATTATTTCACTCATGAGGACACAAGCGAACTTAGGTGAAAAGCCAAGTAGTAGCCACTGTAAGCCTTTGTCCAAATGCTTCAACAACTGTATAAAACATTGCTTTGACTATATAATATTCTGTCATTTTGTGTTTCTTCAACTGCTGCTGTCTCCATGTTTTACCTCTCAGCTCCTCAAACGAATCATTTACAGTCACTCTCTAGTTTTCTTTAAGTTACTGATGAAAAATCATAGGACCTCTTATGACTATGAAATCATAGGACCTTTAAAACTATCATGTATCCCAGTGTGCTAGGCACTGAACCTACAAAATAAAAAGACATACATCACGCTGAACTGGGGAACTGCCAGCAACTGCCCATGGCTAAGTAAAAAATAAGTCATCCACTCATCAAAGGGTCCAGTTGGTAGCATGACCTTACATGATACCCATGTAAGAATAAAAGTGCATATTTTGAATCTGATCAAATTATGTATTCCTGATGTAAGGAAATAACATACTCTGTGTAGATTTATACCGATGGGATAATTGGAATTTTATTTTTTTTACTTACAAAGAATTACATGATGGAGTTTTTTTTAGTGTTATGCTTTGTAGAGATCACTGTATAAATTATTTTACTTGGAAGGATCTCATGTAAACTTTCCCTTCTTAGAGTCTTTTTATTTTTGTCTTTAAATGACAACTGATCCACTTGGTTTACATCCACACTTCTTGATTTTTCTCAACAAGTTTTTTTTTTGGTGGGTTGTTTGTTAGAGTTTTTTTTTGGTTATTTCTTATCCTAGAGAATAAAATCTACTAAAACAAAACATAAGTATGGCTACTTTGATATGCAGGACTAGTTTTCCAGATGACCTAAGACTTTCCAAGCCACACCTTTCTCACATAAATGCAGTTTCCTTCCCAGGGAGGCACTCCAATGCACAGGGCTAGAGATGTCCTAGCTGCCCATCAGCCTGTCCTGTCCCCCAGCTGGGGCTGGTGAGACAGTTGCCACATCCCTGAGGAGCCCACAGGATCCACAGTGCCCTGAGAGCCTGAAGGCAGATCTTAAAAGCAAACTATGGGACAAAGACATGTGTTGAGAACTTTAGCTTATTGACACCCTTGGTTGTGGGGTTGCCTGCTAAGTAGTTGACTAAGAAAAAAAACTCTTGAAAGTGAAACCCCCAATACATATTCTTACAGCTAAGAAAATACCTCGTGAAGTTATCCAACTGAAAATTCTATTCAATTTAAAAAACAAAAAGGTTTTAAGTTATTCTTTAGTTGTAACATTTTTGCAAGAGATTGAGAAAAATTCTAGAGCTGTCGTCAGCCAATATTTAAGATTACACCTGAAACACAAACAATTTACAATTACAAACATCTCTGCTGCATACAGTTTGTTTTGCATCAATCTTAAGTGCGTTAATTAAACATTTTGCTGTTTGAGGACATCTTGTGTTTTCCAGTTTATTACCTTTCTCTTCACATCCTTCTCCAGAACATAGAAGCTGTTGCATTTTATACCCCACAATGAAAACCAGTTCTGAAATTTCAAAATCCATTGAACATTATTGAGTTTTTGCAGCAGCTTTACATGCTTTAACAGCTGTAGCAAACGTAGCTATGGGACAAAGTTATTAGAAATCTAAATAGACATAGTGAAGAGTTAGTGTATCTTAATTAAATAACTGACAAAAGAGTATTGGAAGGAGTTAAAAGGAAATGGTGTTCTGCGCTGAAAGCTCCACACCCTTGGCTACACCTAGGAGCTCCACCTTGTTTGGTTTCGTGTTTTTTTGTTTTTTTTTTTCTTTAGATGAGAGGTGCTTCATTCAGCTCAACAAAGTAAAGTGTCACATCTGTAAAATCAGTGGTGCAAGACTTCAGCTAGTATCCATCTATTTACATTCACGTCTGAAAAGAACGTTCCAACAAATTTCTCTTTCAATGGAATAGCTACTGCAGTGGTGTTGGAGTAAAGTGGTTTGTAATCGAGATCTTCAATAAATAGAATAGAACTATGTTCTCTCAAAAGCATTAGAGGAGTTAGTCAAGAAGAAAAAGTGTGAGAAAAGGCCTGGAGATGAAAGTTGTTGTTCAGAATGCTAACAAAAACATATGAACATATTTTTGCATGCCTTTGCACACAGATAGAAAATCCAAAAGCTCTATTCATCATCTAAATGGACAAACACATGGGTCATACATGAATCACAGAATCATAGAATGGTTTGTGTTAGAAGAGACTTTTAAATGTCATCTAGTTCAATCCCCTAGCCAAGGGCAGGGACATCTTCAACTACATCAGGTTGCTCAAAGCCCTGTCTGACCTGATCTTGAATGTTTCTAAGGATGAGGCATTCACCACCTGTCTGGAAAATCTGTTCCAGTGCCTCACCATCCTCACTGTAAAAAGCTTCTTCCTCGCATCTAATCTAAGCTTACCCTCTTTTAACTTAAAATTATTGCTCCCTGTCCTGTCTCAACAGCTCCTGCTAGAAAGTCTATCCTCATCTTATAAGCCCCTTCTAAGTACTGAAAAGTTACAATAAAGTTTCCCCAGAGCCTTCTCTTCTCCATGCTACACAACCCCAAATCTCTCAACCTTTCCTCGTAAGAGAAGTGCTCCATCCCTCTGATCATTTTTGCAGCCCTCCCCTAGACCTCCCTGTACTGAGAATCCCAGATCTGAATGCAGCACTGCAGGTGGGACCTCCTCAGAGTAGAGCAGAGGGACAGAATTGCTCCCTTGACCCACTGGACATGCTTCTTTTTATGCAGCCAAGGATAGGATTGGCTTTCTGGGCTGCAAGTGCACATTGCCAGCTCATGTCCAGCTTCTCATCCACCAGCTCCTGCAAGTCCTTCTCAGCAGGGCTGCTCTAAATCTGTTCATCCCCCAACCTATATTGATATCAGGGGTTGCCCCGACACAGATGCAGCACCTTGCACTTGGCCTTGTTAAACCTCCATTTGAGATACGAGTAAAAAGAAATTGACAACGAAAACTGAGGCAAAAAGTTTGTGGAGTACTTCAGCCTTCGCCTTGTCCATAGTTACCAGTTTGCCAGCCTTGCTTATCAGGTGGGCAAACTTTCTTTGCCTTCATTTTCTGGCTCACATACCTGACATACCAATTCTTGTTATTCTTTGCATCCCTTGGCAAGTTCAGATCCATCTGCACCCTGGCCTTGCTGACCCCAATTCTACCTGATTGGACAGTCTTCCTATACTTTTTCCCCAAATACCTGTCCCTGCTTCCACTACCTGTCTATTTCCTTCTTGGTCTTCAGTTTAATGGGCAGTTATTGACTCAGCTATGTCAGTTTCTTGCCTTCATTCACTGATTTCTTGCACCTAGGGATTGTGATCTCATATGCTCCATGGAAAGCATCCTTACAGACGTTCCGGATCTGTTCTGCTTTATTGTCCTTGAGGGTAATTTTCCAGAGGGTGCTATTGACTAACTAGTTGAAGAGCTGAAAGTGTGCTTTCCTAAAATTCAGGGTCTGACTTTATTCTTCATCTAATCCTTCAGGGCTGCAAACTTCACCAGTGCATGATCACTGCAGTCCAGACTGCCTTGGATCTTGATGTCACCAATTAATTCACTTGCATGGGTGACCATCAGGTCCATCATGTCACCCCCTCTGGTAGGGTTATTACCTGGTTTAAGTTATCCTCTACGCATTCCATGAGTCTCCTGGATTGCCTACAGCTCACTGTACTGCTTTTCCAGCAAATTTTGGGGTGGTTGAAGTCCCCCAGCAGGACAAGAGCTGCAAGCCCAATGCCTCTTGTAGCTGGAACAGCAAGGCCTCTTCAATAGGCTCTCTTGACTAAGGGCCTGTAGGGACACCAAGCACAAGGTTCCATTTGTTGTCTTAGTCTCTAATTCTTACTCATAAGCTTTCAACATGCTCAGGGTTGCTCTTCAAAGACAATTCTTCACAATCGCTCCAACTCTTGACACAGAGGGCAACTCCTCCTCTCTTCATTCCTCTCCTGTCCATCCAGAACAGCCTGTAGCCATCAATAGCCACATTCCAGTTATGGGAATCTTCCCACTAAGTTTCACTAATAGCAAGTAGGTCATAGTTCTCTAGCAGCATGGTGACTTCCAGTTCCTCCTGTTTGTTGGCCACGCCGCGTGCCATGAATGAAAAAAGTTAGACATTTCCCTTTAGGCTTTCTTCAACCTTCTCTACCTTCTAGTTTGTTTCATTTATGGTGTGACTAGGGAACAAATCTCTGCAATGTCAAATGATACAAAACAGAGCTTCTCATGCTCATTACCCGTCATAGTGCTGGACGAATTCAACAGAGCTTTTAAGCATAGAATCAATGCAACTGCTAGTAGTTTAGTAAAGAACAGTTCAGAAACATATCCTCCACCTTCTGCTCTGCACACTTGTGCACTGTTCAGCTAATGCAATCCTTCTGTTCCAATATCTGTTCTCATTTTGTGCATACCTACAATAAACTCAAGTAGCAAAATTTTAGAGATAAAAATGGTAAAACATATACTGTACAAGGAAATAAATGCTAGGAAATTCAGAGAATATCCTCTTTATTTTTATGCCTTTGCTTTGTTTTAAAATATACCTTGTAAAAGTAATAATCTAGACATGAAGGATCTCTATTTGCCTTATGGAAGTAATTGTGTTTGTCTAGTTGTTTTCTGTATGGCACAGTTTGTTTGACTGCCTTCAGATGCTTTAATAGCTGGATAAACTTGGAAATATCAGCTTCAATGTGTATTAACATTTTTATTTGTATTGAGTCTCTCCTACCTTACTGAAGGCATCAAGTTTATAACAAGGATGATGAAAGTATTGCTCAGTCATAAGTTACCATTACAAAATTCACCTCTTCTTTTCATAGTGTTCTCCATAAATCTTGGGTTTACTGAACAAAACTAGGGACATTGAGCACCTTGCAGAACAGGACTTCGGTATGTGCAGTAGTTCGGAAATGGCTTTTAGAATTCTGCCGTCGTCTTTGCCACAAGGGGTCTAACATATAAGAACAACCCAATATTTATTCTCAGGCAGACTTTACACAACCAAAGTACAAGTACAGTTTTCTGCCCTATTTCCTCTCAAATTTTGTCATAAATTATAAATACCAATAGACTGATGCTCATCGATCCCTCTTTCCTCAGAAGATAAAAGTATTCATGAAACCTGTGTGGAGCTGGTGTACAGAAGGTACAGAAAAGAGTAAGGAATGGAATTGGCAATACGAAGGAATTAGTGAATGTCCTGGTTCTAGCTAGGATAGGGTTAATTTTTGCAGTAGCCATGAGGGGCAGGGCTAGGACCTGTAGGTTATTCTATACCACCTCAGGTCATTGCTGGAGGCAGAAGGAGGAGATCCCTTCCAGATCAGGTAGCCTGGACAGGATTGTGTATTGTCAGGGGTTCCATGTGGTATAGTGGTGAGCACTCCTGTGAATTGATCATCTCTTGTACACTTTTGTTATTAGTATTGTTACTGTTATTGTTCATTTTCTAATTTCATTGCTGTTTCCAGTGAATTTTTCTGATCTTAACCCATGATCTTTACCACTTATGCCTCCAATTCTCTTCTCCATCCTGCTGCAGGGGGAGGGATGGTGAAGGGGGGAGAGAGCGAGCAGCAAGTGGATTGGGGTGTTTCAATGAGAACACTAAACTGAGGAGTACCATTACTAATCCATGACAATACCCTACCCCTAAGCATGTATGTAAGATACAGATTAGTAAAATGGACCATTTTCTCAGTATGCACTGCACAATCTGCCAACCAATTTACCCAAGCTGTCAACATGACTACAGCCTTTAGTATACTATCCTGTTCAAAATCCTGACACTTAAAAGGCAAGTTAGGATATGAGACTATCAGAGTTGGAGCTAGGATTCTGAACTGAGCAGAGCCCATACAGCATATGATTTAAATCAAGTTTCCCATATGGATGCAGAAAATTAATATTATGTTTCCTGGATAATTGTCTTGCATCCATTTAAAGTACTCATGTGGTTGAAGAAGAGGATAATCTATGTAGGTTTTTAAAAGGATATGTCATGAAGCTTTTGCTCCAGAGAGTGTCTGTATATAAGTACTGTGCAAAGCCTTTCCTTTTGTCTGAAGTTCTCTAAATCTTCAAAATAAAAGGCACATGTGTCCACATAATTGTTGAAAGAACTTGATAAGGACCTTTATAATTCCATATGTGGATATAAATAGAATAACTACAGCACAATAAAGAGATTAATGCTTTAGTTCCTCTTAGATCAGAAGCTCCAAATTGTGCTCTTAGGACCTAGAATGTGAAATGAATAATGGCCTAAGTTTGGTAACTCAGATAAATACAAACGATCTAAAATTCTAATGGTTTTCTATATCTTTTTCAGGCCCTTGTTTTTTGGGGTTTTTTTTGCCTTTTCATAATTGAGATGAAAATTCAAAGAAGATAAAATCTTCCCAGTGGCATTTTGTAATTTTCCCCAACCTTCTCAATTGATACATCATTTGTATACAAAGTAAAGAACACTGTAAAAGTCTTGAGTCCAAATAAAAAGATATTTCTGAAGAGTAAGTCCTACTAGATTCATCAATAAAACTCTCAGTCTTAAGAAGTTTCTGGAAATGAAAAAAAGGAAGGAAAAGCAATCACAATACCTCATTTTCCCTCATTTCCCTATTTCTGCCCCATTTAGTAGTGGAGATCTGTCAGCTTTATCTTCACAGATGGACAGGTCATTCCTGCATCATCCATGCTCATGATATACTTTCTCATGCTCTCTCTCAAGGTTCCAGTCACAGTGTTTCATATTTCTCTTTTCTGATCTGTGTTACCCTAATTGCAGCATCCTTTGCAAGAAATGCTTTCAGAGTGTAAAAAAATAATATAGATGCTCTAACAAAAATGTTATTTATTACTTTTCCTCCTTACGCTGTTTGTCACATTGCTTTCTGTATCCTTGGTAGTTCCAACCTATCCAAAGGAAAGGCAAATGACCTTTGGAAGCATCAGCAACATCAGGTTTTGCATACGAATATGTATGTATGCAAATTGCATATCCTATTATATACCGTGAACATTCCCCAAGATCATCAGTACTGTGTTTTCAGCTTTGCCACTTTCCTCTGCAGCCTATAGTCTTTCAGATAACTTCCTTGCACATTCTTTAAGGCTGCAAAACAAGAACAATTTTGCACTTAGATGGCATTCAGAATACAACAGTGATTCTGGCTTTAGTATTTCAAGGTTATTGGCATGACCAGTGTGTGCAAACACCAAATAATCCCCTGAATATAAGCATTTCATAACCATACTGAATGACATACACATAAAGCCCTGTGTAAAGATGCCACAGCCCGAGGGAGAAAGGAATAGGAACGCGACACTGCACAGAGGGTTCTGACGCAGTAGAAGGTCAGGGTGCAATGGCCAGTTTATTGAGGGGAACAAGGACTTATATAGGGTTAGGGTAAGGGGAGGTCTTGTAACTGGGGCAGAGCATGGGATTGACATCTCAGGGGAATACGGGGTTGGGGAATGAGGGAAAGGTGGGAGGAACTTGGGAGTATCTGAGGGAAGGGGACTAATGGGAGCTCACTCCGCACTGCAGCACTCATCAGCCAATCGGTGTGGGATGAGCAGGAAAACAGGGGTGGACGAGGTGGTAAAAAACTTTTGGCAGGAAAACATGAGGGCAAGTCCAGACAAGCCCTGAACAATACAAACCAAGGGCATTAACACAGGAATATATGTGGGGGTACATTAAACATGGTATAAAACTGGGAAATAACATGAAAGTCCGTGAATTGTTAGCTCCTTCAGGCTCCGTATAAGTCTCTCCAGGCTTTGAATCTCTTCCAATCACTTTGATGTTCCTTCTCATAAAGATCCACAGATTTCAGCACAGTTGAGTACTAAAACTTAATTTTCACCAAGTCCAGTAAAACCAGAAGAAATATTTTAAAGTTTTTGTTTGTTTTTCTTATTTTTCAACTTAGTACCATCAACAGCAAACTTTCAGTTTCTTAGAATATGCACTACTTCCCCCAGCCCCTGTATACTATCTTATTTCCGTCCAATCTCAGAGGTTACGATGTACTTTATGCAAAATACCTACAAATTAGGTTTTGCAAAGAACCAGAATTCATAGTGCAAAGATGCTTTAGAAAACTTTTCTTCTATGATCTCAGCTAATGATAGCTCAGGAGATTGAAGACACTGCTTAGGTTATGGCTGTCTCATCAGCCTGAGAGATCTGGAGGTTTTTCTGGCAGATAAGCACCAGAGGCTGTGAGAAGTCTCTTGGGTCCTCAGCTCCTTCCACACCACTAAGGGCAGTTGAGTTGCTTTACTTCATGGTTCTTCCTTACCACAGTACAAACAGCGAAAATTCTTCATGAATGCAACACATATTTTTTTGTTGCCTTCATTTTGTCTAAAGACATACTAGCCTTTCTTTTCAGGAAAACACCCTTCTCTTATGTGACTCAAGCCCTTTTTTCAAGCAAGACTGCTTTCTACATTGAGGTTTCTCAGAAAACACATTAAGGCATTTTCTTTTGTCTTTAACAAAGAGACCCCTGAATAGCCTTCAATAGAGTCTGATTTACTGTCAGTAAAAGTAACACTGTCAAAATGTAGTCATATATTTATTGCATTATCGCATTTTTAGATAATTTCTACATGCTATAATACTTATGGTCAGCTAGGCAAGTGTTATGATCCAGTTATTAAAATTATTAGAAATACCTCTGCCTGAGTTAAGGTGCAAACGAGATCATATGCCAGAGTCAATAGTACTGTGGGGGAACAGCAAAATTATGAATCCTGGAAAGAACAACTTTAGAAATGGGTCCATCACAGTGGCAGCTCCCCGGAATCGAGCGGAGTGAAAAAGCAGCAATGATTCACGTTTTTTAACACAGTTACATTCCTCTTTCCTGAGCCTTGTTTACTTCTCCTCAGACCTGAGACCATTATAGTCTTATCTCAAGTTCCCTCACAATCCAAATTCCAATCAGGTGTCACTGGGAGGGGGTTGCTTTGGTGATCACAGATGGGCAGTTGCTTCTTTGAAGTTTGACAAAAGATCTTTCTATGATTTTGATAATTTTTAAGACATTAACTACAATTCAGTCCATCACAACAAGAGTCTGATATCCTTAGAGAATGGCTCTAAATACATGTGAAGAAAAATTTTAGAAACTGAGAACAATAGAGAGACACTTAGTGTCCATATAGCCTCAGTGAAAACTAGCGTAGGTGGATAGATACTAACCTTTATACTTAATTTAACATTAAATTAAGATAAATTTACTTAATAGCTGTTTCATACACTTAATTACTGAACACCTGTTTTATGAACAACGAAACCCATGTAGTACAGTCATACAAGTTAGTTTTACACCCAAACCTTCAAGTTGTCCTGTCTCTAATGAATACAAGAAAGACAGGAAAAGCAAAAGTGTTTGAACTGACCAGTTCATAGATTAACTGGTCAGTCACCAGTTAATTTAGTCACTTCATAGATTAAATTTTTAGATCATGACATGACCAACAATCCTTGTAACGCTATGGCATGAACTAAGGCTGCTTGCTACAGACAAATACGAGGATTCGATCTGGTAAATTGCTCTATGTAATGTGCAGGTAAAAGGGGATACTAAAAGCAATTCTGTTGCTACACCTTATTCTAAAAAGATTGCAAATAACAAAGCAGTATCAAACATAAGCCAGTACAACTAAATATAAGTAGGATTTGCTCTATGTACATTTTAAAGTCACCTCGGAAAAAGCTTATTCCTAATTTTCAATCTACTCCACTTTCCTTGTGTACCTATACTAACTTAGTCAGTGAACAGGGTGTATAAACAGTGAATAATGGGGCCCTTTAAATCTAATCTCCCCAGCTGAACTGATGACAGAAGGGGAAACAGGAGGCTCACACTGCAGATGGACCAGGATCCAGTTTTCTTTAACAAATTTACACCAGGGATAAATAACTTGTCTGCTGTAATTAAAAAAAATCAATATAAAAATGCACAAATGACAGTGAAAAATTTAGTGTACACACAGAGGATGGAAAATTATTATTTATGTGGTTAGTAAATTAATCACAGACACTGCCTAGCCTGTGTAAGTTCATCTCTGTTGTTTATCAAAAAAATAGATATGCAAATATCTGCAGAGAAGAGAACAGAGAAAGAAAAAAAGATGGGTTGAAAAAGCAGCCCTCTGGTATATCTATTAGCAAATGATCTGATACGCTGAAGCATTTTTAAACCTCCCTTCCTTGACTACAAGAGTCTCAATAGTATTCTTGCAAAGCAAATGTAGCTCTTAAATCCACAAATGTGCCATTTTACAACAGAAAAATCAGAAAAACAAAGATCTCCTCGTTGCAATGCAGATTTCAGAAGCAATTTTTGTCTCTGTACCTTGTAAAAACTTTTCTAAATACTTCAGAATGTAAAGGACAAAAAGAAATCACTTTTAGGTGAGTTCCTCCATGGAGTCCAAGTAAGAGGTATTACTAGAAGACTCCCTGGACTAATTCAACCCTGTGATTATTACCCGCTTCTGGTTGTCCAGGTGGGCAGCAATGAGGTTGATAAGAGAAGTCCTAGAACAATCAAAAAGGACTTCAGGGCACTGGGACGACTGATTGAAGGGACAGGAGCACAGGTGGTGTTTTCTTCAATCCCTTCAGTAGAAGGCATAAATTCTAAAAGGAACAGGAGAACCCAGCTGATCAACATGTAGCTTAAAGACTGGTGCCATTGGTGGAATTTTGGCTTTTTTGATCATGGAACTGTTTATATGGTACCAGGCCTGCTGGAGACAAATAGTGTTTGCCTGTTTGAAACGGGGAAAAGGATTCTAGCCTGTGAGTTGGCTGTGGGCTGATTGAGAGGGCTTCAAACCAGGTTTGAAGGGGGAAGGGGATAAGATGGGGCTCTCTAGAGTTGAGCCTGGGAGCTGCATGCCTGAGTTAGGAGTGCAATCAACAGCCCAGCTGAAAATGCATCTACATCAATGCACACGTTATGGATAACAAACAGGAAGAGCTGGAAAGCACTATGCAGCAGTGAGGTGGAAATGAGATGGAATGACTCCCATGACTGGATGATGCAATGATGATTATAAGCTCTTCAGAAGGGACAGATGTGGAAGGAGAGGCCAGTGGCGTGCCTCTATACATTAGGGAGTGTTTTGACTAGACCTTAAGGATAGCAAGGATAAAATTGAGTGTTTATGGGTAAGGATCAGAAGGAAGGCTAACAGGGCAGACATCCTATTTGGAGTCTGTTATAGACCACCCAACCAGGATGAAGAGGCAGATGAAGTATTCTATAAGCAGCTGGCTGTCATTTCACAGTCACCAGCCCTTCCTCTTGTGGGAGACTTTAGTGTGGGAGATATCTGCTGGAAACTCAACACAGTGCTGAGGAGGCAGTCTAGGAGGTTCCTAGAGTGTGTGGAACATAACCTCCTCATACAGCTGATAAGTGAGCCTATCAGGGGCACTGCCCTCCTAGACCTACTGCTTACAAACAGAAAAGGGCTTCTGGGTGATGTGTGGTCAACAGAGTCCATCTTGGGCACAGCGGCCACAAAATTATCAGTACTGAGGCCAGTCCTATTCAATATCTTTATTAAAGATCTGGATGAAGGGGTCAAGTGCACCCTCAGTAAGTTCATGGATAGCAATAACTTGGGCTGGGGGTGTTGATCTGCTGGAAGGTTAGGAGGGCTCTGCAGAGGGATCTGGACAGGCTGGATCGATGGGCCAAGGCCAACAGTATGAGGCTTCAATAAGGTGAAATGCTGGGTCCTGCCCTTGGATCCCAACCACTCCGTGTAGCACCACAGGCTGGGAGAAGAGTGGTTGGAAAGTGATCCAGTAGAAAAGGACCTGGGGATGACGGTCAACAGCAAGTGAACACGAGTCAGTAGTGTGCCCAGGTGGCCAAGAAGGTCGATGGCATCCTGGCCTGTATTAGAACTGGTGTGTCCAGAAGGACCCTCTGAACTGGGTAGAGGGAGTAGTGAGGCCCCATCTCAAGTCATGTGTTCCATTCTGGGCCACTCACTGCAAGAAAGACATTGAGGTGCTACAGTGAGTCTAGAGAAGGGAAAAGGAGCTGATGAATTGTCTGGACACAAGTCATATGAGGAGAGGCTGAGGGAGCTGGGGTTGTTTAGCCTGGAGAAGATGAGGCTCAGGGGAGACCTTACACTCTCTACAACTACCTCAAAGGAGGTTGCATCAAGATAAAGGTCAGATTCTTCCAGGCAATTAACAGGACCAGAGGAAATGGTCACAGGCTGCATGACATCAGGAAGAATTTCTTCACTGAATGGATTGTGAAGCATAGGAACAGAGTACCAGGGAAGTGGTGGAGTCACCAACCCCAGAGGTGTTCTAGAAAAAACTATATACGGCATGTGCTATAGTCTAGTTGACATGGTGGTGATTGGTCAAGGTTTGGACTCGATGACCTTGGAAGTCTATTCTAACCTAAATGATTCTGTGATTCTCTCATTAAATGTAGCAGAAAACAAGGAGATCCTAACTTGTAATTGTAATAGAATTTTCAAGTTCTTTTCATTAAATGATTCTTCACTACACAAAGTAACACAAATTTTGACTCACTAACAGAGGAAAAGTCTTCCCCTGTAATTAAATAATAATCCATAATTTTAAATTAATCAGAAGATCATAGGATTGATTCTAGAGCATTTCAGATCATCAGGGAACACATCAGGTCTTCAGTCCGATGCCCTGCTCGTTGGCTTCAGGTTCCTGAGGGTTTTATCCAGTGGGAACTGGAAACCTTCCAAGGAGGGAGACATCCCTGGGCATTGGCTCCACTGACTCACCATTATCAGGGGACGAAATCTTTCCCTTATCTTCAGCTCCTCTGTCCCTGCTCAGCTTGCTGTTGAACAGAATGTAGGACCTTCTCCCCAGAGCCTTCTCCAGTCCCATCAGCATCTTTGCTGGGGCTCTTCCTGTCTAGGATGTGGCTGTGCAGTGCTCCTGCCCCAAGTGCATGAGGGTTCTGCCAGCTCCTTACTCCTGCTGATCCTGATCCCAGAGAAAGGCAAAGCTTGTCCTCACAACTATTGGCCAAGTGCAAGGATTCAGTATTATTTTCTAATTGGTTTAATGAGTTCCAAATGTTGCCCCAAATATTTAGCAATTTTTCATGGTCTATAAAGCACAAAATAAACTGAAATGAATTATATGCCTATGAATTTCAGAAAAACTTAATTCCCATGAAAGATGAATGGCTATCTGCACTGTTGGTTAGCAAGCATGACTACCTTTCCCAGAAGAACACCTCTGATACAACACAGACAGCAGCCTGGCAGTGTGATGTTCTTCCTAGGAGAGACCCATCCGCAAGATGGCTTTATGCTGACCCCATTGTACATGAAGTTATACGTATGGTTATTCTATTTAAGTACTTGGCTGTTCTAGAGTGGGTTGCAAATATTAAGATACTTTTCCAGGTCCTCTCTGTGAACTCTTCTATCTGCTAAGAATTTCCCCAGTGCATATAGTATCACTCTCTCTAGTTCTCAGGAGTTGTGCAGGAAATACAGAGAGAAAATGGAAGTAGAAGTGGAAAGATACGGGACCAACAGATGGGGGACAGCAAGCTGTTTGGGGTTTTTTTGTGTGATTTGAGTTTGGGTTTTGGAGAGTGTTTTGTTTGTTCGTTTGTTTTAGTTTTTAATAATAGATAAACAGAACAGCAATTTTTACAAATGAAGATGGCAATTATTTTACGTGAGCGTAAGAGTCAATATTAGTAACACTGGGTCTCAGTCATAGTCACTGTTTTTGTGTAACTCCAAAGAGAGAGTAACCCCTGAAATGTCCTGATTGTCTCATTAAGCAGGCTCTATTAAGGAACTGTAAAACAATTTGCATTACTTAATCTTTTGAATCCTGATGAGGTTCTAATCAATTACAGTCATTAGCTGGGGGTGCATAATATAACAAGAAGCCTGATCCATTCAATTAATAGTCAGGTGGGTTCACTATACCTTTTCTATCATAAATAAAAAGTTATAAAAATAGCTAAACAAGTTATATAACACATGAGGCAAACATCTTACCGTTCTGGAAAACAAATTATTTAGTTATGTGCTAGGCTGAGGCACAAAAGGGCCTCAATAAATCCACTCTCCGGATTAAGGCATGGAGTATTTGGCCATAGATTAGGCTGCAAGTTCACAAGGAGAGTTGAGTGAAATTCATTCCAAATTCTCCATCCTGTATTTGGATATATCCAAACATCATGTGTCAAATCTACACTGATAAACTGCTCAATTCTTTCCTTCTTATTACTTTTTTAATCAGGGATGAATTTTATCAGCTTTATTTCCAGTGAAAATAAGATATTGATAGGTTTGAGAACAAGTACACAATAGAATATAGATACATACAGTGTTACTGAGTGGGGAGGGGCATCAAATTGTCGGTGTTCAAAGAACAAGTCCCTAGCACTTTTTGAAAAGTGTGTCCATTTAATATTCTATCTAGCTGGAAACACGAAATTTTGTTAAATTAACTTACAGAATCAGGTAAATGGAGACATATAAAATGAGCCAAATATAAATTTTGAAATAAATATTACTGAAATTTGGCATACTTCAGGAATAAATGAAGAAATAAGCTAAATTTCAACAGGGTGAAACATAAAACTATTTTATGCTCAAAATATACAAGGCAATATTTTCCAAAGAATTCCAATTTTTGATTTCTGAAAAGTTGCAGCTGAGACCCACAAATGACAACCAGTATAAGTTTAAAAAACATTTCTCCTTTTGTGCTTTTACCACTTGCTTTCAGAGCAAACAAGGGGAATTAAAATACATGTAGCAAAATGAGTTTTGTTCATTGGAGGAAAACTGATATTAAGTTTGAAACAGTGGAAAAAATCTCATGACAGTTGAATGATAAATTTAAAGGTAACCAGCTGGTAAACCACTAAATTGCGATTTTATGAGCTGTGAATTTGTTCCACAGACAGTTTAAATAAATAATCTGTGAAATAAAATTCATGTTTCTTAATTCAAAAGCATTTGGAATTCAAAAGCGTTCTTACTTGTTTTATTTACCTTATTCAACACACAATGAGAATATGCATTAACCTTAGATTAGTAATTAGTAATTGGGTAATTAGTTATTGGAATAACTGCCCAGGGCAGCGGTGATGTCACCATCCCTGGAGATTTAAGGAAACACCAGACATGGCATTCAGTGCCATGGTCTAATTGACATGGTGGTGTTTGATCTTAGGTTGAATTCAATGATCTCAGAGGTCTTTTCCATCCTAATGGATTCCATGATTCTGTGAAACATTATTGAATTCTTAGCTATGATATATCCCAAATTATAACAACAAACACAGTAACATATTAAGAACTAGAGGCTAAAGAAGAGGAAACTATAATTTGTGGAGAGGGAGGTGAAACATGGCTGAAGAAGTCCTGGTCTCTACCTTATAGACATCATTAGTTTTATAATTCTCATATTAATAAGAAAAAAACAAAAACCTGTGTTTCTGTGACTAACAGCTACTGTGCACCACAGATCAATATTTGATGATGGCCAGCAAATCCAAAGTGGAACATGTCAGACGGTAGTTGAGTTTAAATGTGATTTCTGACATTGTCAATGGTACAGGGCTACTGCTATGGCAATGGGCTTCCCTCTCTCCTTCATTCATATGCACCTATCTATTCCTTTCCACACTACAATTTCCTGGCCTCTTCTTCTCAATCCACCTCTCAAGCATGTGTACTTACTTGCTTTTTACACGTCCACCTTTGAAGAACACTACGAAAAAATAAATGTGATAAAGGTGAAAAATTCGTTGCCACTGATCTATAATAGACCCCTGCTATGAATAATGTTTGATTTGCCTCAGTCTGGAACTGGTGTCCTTCGTGAATACAGCACACAATTATTTTCAGTGCAAAAACTGACAAAGTACACCTGCAACTCTTGTTCATAAATAGAGTTGATTATCAATGTCAAAATTTCAAACAGATGAAAAACACAATATTCACAAATTATAAAAAAATAACTATTTTCACACAGAATGCAGTTCTGATTTGAACTTTTCTGCAACAGAAAGTCATTGAGGTAACAAAGAAAACAAACAAACAAACAAACAAAAATCCAAATAATGATTTATCTGTCCAGTAAGGTAAGTAACCAGATCTGAAATTAATAAAGGAGAAAGTCTCTGTGCTCTCCACTAATAAATCTGGAACTGATCACTGTCAGAGGCAAGATACTAGACAAGTAAATCCTGAATTACATGATATGACTTATTACTTAATTCTCTTTCTATTCTCTGGCCTGCCATAAAGGTTACAAGTACTCTATCAGCAGGTTGTCATCTCTATCGTTGCTGGACTGTGTGTGCTTCTTGTAAAATGCTCACAGTACCTGGAATGCCACGATGCTTGTAGACTTGAGTAATTCTGAATGTAGCATGCAGAATCCAGAAACGGTGTGAAAAGTGTTAGAACAATAAAGATCTTTCAGATACCCTATAGAGGCCAGCAAATATATCCTTCCTGAAATTACAAAATGGACTTGTAGCCATCATGCAGTTTCACCTGCCCTGTTTGACTCCTGTTAGAAATGCTGAAAACTTGATAGTAAGCCTGGAAGCCAAGGAAGCTGATACTTGTTTTATCAGATTTTATTTTCATCTCACTGTTCAGAATGCTACACAGTGAAGCATTTATTTGGGAGATGGGAAACTCAGCACCCCCTTCTGCCATCCTGAGCAGATATTGAACCAAATCATCCCAGTTCTCTGCAGAGTTCCACAACCACACATGTAGAAAGTTATTCCTGTTTTTCTGTTCTCTGGGTCACCAAATGGTTAATTTTATTTTCCAGTTGGAATAAGGTTTAACAGGTGATATTAAGGAAAGATAATCCAAAGACTGTTCCATAAATCAAATAGACCTCTGAATTCATAGAGCAGAATTTGAACCCCAAAGTCCTATACTTCGTAAGGCCCCAAGGTATCATTAAGGGAGGAGGATTTTTTCCTCATTTTCAAATTTCTCATAATGCAAATAATTCTTTTCACATTACAGGTTTCAATTTTATCTTCCAGCAGATAATTCTTCCAATTTATATGAAACTGTGGTCTCTGTTACCAAGACCTCTTTTTATTTTACCTTCCTGCTTATCATTCAATCTTATGGGGTGGAGGCTGCTGGTTTGTTTTCTTTCCCTTCACTGTTTTTAAATTTATTTTTTTTTTTTTGGTCTCCAAATGACAAAAGAACTCCAGTACGAATTTTAAAGGTTTTACAAATAATCATGTTTTGACTTTTTTTTTTAATGTAAATCTGACTTCATCATAGAATAGCTGTGTTACTTTCTACTTTCCCTAGCAGTCCAGTGAAAAAGTAATTCATACAAATCATTTGCTGCTTAAAACTTTTGAATAAAACATGCTAACCTTGTCATGCTAAGTGACAGACAGAAATGTCACCATTGTTTGCCTGAGACAAATAATCCATATACTTTATGTATAATTCATCTGATCTTTAGGAATGTTTAACAATATTGAATTTAGATAAATCTCAATAGTATGATGCATCGAACCCCCTTTATCAATTTACATGTGCACCTCATCAATTTAAGTCTGTATCTGTATCAGCTCTGTGTTAACCCTGATAGGTTTGGAGGTTGTTTTTATAGCACACAGACACTGACATTGCCCATGTTGTATCATTCCATATCCTTGTGGTCTTCTCACTACTATTCTGAACTTGAGAATCTGCAATAAACCAGGGCTGTACATTGGCATTAGCTGCAGGGACACCTACCTAGTGGTAGTTTGCCTCAGAGCCATGAAATTCTGAAAAGGGATTGAAACATTAGTCTGGATAAGATTTAAATCCTCCCCCCAAAATAAGATTCCAAACCTTTCCTAAAGCCTTCTGTCCATCAAACTTGAAAAGGAATACATCTGAAAACAAAGTCTCTTGAGTTGCAGTGAGAAGGGAAAATGTTTCCCAGTAAAACACACATGCGCACACAGATATAAACACACTGGTGCATGCAGAGTCCTGCTGGCACTCCTCAGCCTCAGAAGGGAAAACATGTGGGATTGGTGGGTTTTAAGGTACCACTTTTGCAAAAGGTATCAGACCTGTACTCTACATTTTGCATCAGCTCAGAGCAAACACTTAGAGGGGACTGTGATACAGCAGGATCAGAACGTAAGAGTTGTGGTTGGTCATTTCTAAAAGAGACTGACTTTTTTTTCCCTTAAGATACCCACTTGCTCTTGAGTAATACGGTTGAATATTTTATGTAACAACAGCAGGTAATCATAAATACATTCTCTTTTTTTCTAGTGCTTAACAGATTTGCATGATGAATGCATCAATCCACAGGTATGCAGAAGCATGGAGAGTGGCTGGCAGGTGGGATGGAATCTCTATTGTGGGAAACGAAGCATTTTCTAAAATCGTTTTTCCCCAAGTAGCTTTTAAACTTGATAAAAACTTGCAACCTCATTATGTTTCTATTTCCCTGATGATGAAACCAAAGAAACAAAAGATTGCAGGTGGAAAAAGAAAAAAAAAGAGGGGGAAAGGCAACAGAATCCAAATCTGCAAACACTGGCCAATGTCTTCATAGATTTTTATTGTTGTGTCCTGGATGGGGAAAATAAAGTCCAGATGAACAAATCCAAAGAGTTGTACCTGCAGGCACAGGTCTTTAGACAAAAGGGACCTGGCATATGAATGCTCTTACCACTGAACTTTTCAAAGTAGCATTAATTATGTTGTCTTTTACTAAAGTGCATTCTGCTTCTATGTAAAAGAAAGAAATAAAGACAAAGCTTTTTGTTTGGGGTTTGATTTTCCCCTCACACATAAAAAGATTACTGGTTTCTTTCTGTGAAGACTGACTTAATATTTGGCACTAATTTCATTCAGAAGTAGCCCTGCCCTGGAAAATCTTAATAGCTCGTCAAGTCTCCCAGAGTCAAGAGCCCACTTTCTGAAACACATTTCCTCAGTATTGTATTATATATATGGCAGTGTCAGCAGATGAGCAGAAACAGAAGGTTACAAGTATGACTGCAGATGAAGTAGTAGTATCAATATTTACTATCATCTTCAAAGGAAAATGGTCAAAAAACAAATAAAGAAACAAAAAACACTTTTTTTATGAGACTTTATTAAACTAATTAAGCAAGTGATGCAACCTGTCTAAAAGAGTGACAATGAGAGAGAATAACAAGGGTTATTCCCACTTGTCTCTTCCCTACACTTTTCTTTTCAATCTTCCATTCAGGAATAAGAACACCTGCATAAGAAACAGAGCTGTGAACTATTGAAAGATTTCTTACACTTCTATTGTGACATATCTAAGAATATCAAATAGTAAGCTGGGCAATATTAATTAGAAATCTCTATCAAAGACCCCAGAAGTATCTGTATTCCTTAACACAAACTAGACAGAGGAATAATCCAACTTGATTCGGAAAGCCTTAAATATATACAGATCAGCAAGATTCTAGTTATCTATTCCTCTTTCAAAAATTTGTTTTGATTTGCAGCCAGGATACATGGAGGCTGCCAGCAATCCCAATACGTCTAAATTATGGTGCTGGGATTTGCTGATCTGGACAATCTCAAAAGTAGAAGGTGAAGGTGAAGGAGAGACACTGTTTCTGCGTATAAATTTACATTTGGTTGCAAGTCTGTTTTATTCAGCTGTAGGCGTATAAACAGAGATGGGAAATGGCTCCTACACTTCATACAAAATCTGATATTGCATGATCTTGAACTTCCACCTCCCCTGTGGGGAAAGGGTCAGCTTAGTGCATGACATACAAAACCATTTGTGTCATTACAAAACTTCTTCCGTTGTATGAGTAGTTATTGGAGTAAATTAGCACATATAAAGGGCTTTTAAAAACTTTAATTAAAGACTCTAAAAATTAGGTCCTGAACAAAAATTAATTATTCCAGTTTTTATTCCATTATTTATTCATTACCAAATAGTGTAACTGTGAGCTGAGTGAACCACTATACTTTCTCATTCAGCAATCACACCCAAAATAAAAGATGTAAAAATAGTCAAAAATGCAACAAACATTGTGACAATTGATACCTTAAGCCCCTAATGGTTTTTTATTTTTCTAATATTTGTAAGCCTTATAAGTTTTATAAGTAGATTTTAAAAGCAGCAACCCTCACCCACTTGTCCCTTTCCCTGCAGCACCCTTAGTTTACACATTCCTTAACCCTCTTACCCCATTCTATGTACCCCGTATCACTCCTGCCCCTGAATTCAGTGGCAATGTTTAGTCTCTTGTCAAGGCAAGGCCTAGATTGTTTGCAGAACAGCATATCAGGGCCTGAATGACAAAATGAAGTCAAGAACTGGGTGAATATGTACCCTCTGTGCCCCGAAGAAGATGAAGATAGATGAAGAGAGGGTCCCAAAAAGCCCCCAGCCCCAAATCCCAGGGGGTGGACCCAGGGCGGTCCAGAGTAAAGGCCACAGGGTGGACACATCTGGGATTGGATGGATGGTATTATAAAATGTAACATCTCAGGCATGGCCTGTGTGTGCCGTGTAACATCTTTTGCCTTGGCATAATAAACCCTTTCTTATCTCACCCCTAATTAACTGCTCCGGAGATTTTCTAGTACCAGCCGAGCAGGCATCACAGTAAAAAGCTCTTCTACAATAAAGAACTAAGATGCAGAAAACTAAATTAGACATTCTGATTTTTCCACACTACTTTCTATATCTTGCCTATTTTAAACTGCCTCATCTGATAACCTGTTTAATTTAATCTGATAACACTGTCCAACAGCAGATCAACAGCAGATAACGAAGGTCAGCTCATTATAAAATGCTAAATGCTCTATTCAGAAGAGATATTTTGGATGGGATAGTTTTTCTTTATAAAGAGATTGTATTGTGTTTCTCTGTCAGGAGAAATCTCAAACGCTCAACTACTGTATTTACTCCTTGTTGGATCTTTCCTTTAGGCAGTAGGGCTAGTAAGCAGTAAGAGCAACAATGTATTAACACATTTGGATTGGAACCTCAGGATGTAATTATTGTCCCTTGAAATTAGACTGAAATTCCTGCTTGCTTGCAGCTATGTTACCTTCAAAAATAAAAGATCAAAACAGATGGAATGTTTTAAAATTATTTTTAATGGCTTTAGCAGTAAATTCTTCTTCACAATATAGAGTAATCACTGCATTCTTGAAAATTAGCTCTGCCTGTACAGAAGCATCATGCAAAACATTCAATATTAAGCTATTAGAGAGCATTCAAAGGAGGGCAACAAAGATGGTGAAGGGCCTTGAGGGGAAGCCGTATGGTGAGTGGCTGAGGGCATTTGGTCTGTTCAGCCTGGAGGAGACTGAGGGGAGAGTTCAGTGCAGCTACAACTTCCTCATGAGGGGAAGAGGAGGGGCAGGCACTGATCTTTTCTCTGTGGTGACCAGTGACAGGACCCGAGGGAATGGCCTGAAGTTGTGTCAGGGGAGGTTTAGGTTGGATATTAGAAAGAGGTTCTTCATCCAGAGGGTGGCTGGGCACTGGAACAGGCTCCCCAGGGAAGTGGTCACAGCACCAAACTTGACAGAGTTCAAGAAGAGTTTGGACAACACTCTCGGGGAATATGGTGTGACCGTTGGGGGTTGTCCTGTGGAGGACTCAATGATCCTTGTGGATCCCTTCCAACTCAAAAAATTCTATGATTCTGTGATTTACTTATGGAAACTTAGCCTCTATAATATTAATAACAAAATAAATAAGGGCAGGCTGAATCAAATTTAAGGACTGGAAAATACTATTTGAAATACTTTTGAGTTTTCACTGTGAGTTTTAGGAACAGCTATAAAGTAGAAGTAATTATTTTAGGTTTCTTCTTGAATTTTTGTCAAAACTTGCTCTGACGCAGCCAAAAACTAAGTTGAAATATACTTATTTTCCAAGTATATTACATAGTTACATGTGTTTATGTAGTTAGCAATATATACACAAATAGTGGAGGGAAAAATTAAGGCCTTTCTGTTTTTAGAAAATAATGCTGTGATGAATTTAAAAAAGTAGCCTTCTTTCTCTAGGAATTATTATTCGTAATACTTCTTTACTTTTTCCACCTACGCCGGTACACAACACAACTATGTATATACAGGTAGGAATGTACTTTCTGAGCTGCGGGAGAAGCTCTTTTATTTTTCTTTGTCTCACCTTACTCAGCAGTTTGCACGGATAAAAGCACAAACAAATTAGTAAGATTTTCCTTCAAAAAATTAATGAGAAAGTGACAAACTAGGAAAGAATAATTATGTTTCTGCATTCGCCTTTTCAGACAGAACAACTCAATGACCCCTAAATTCTCTAGTCTGTTAGGGTCAATATGAGAAATTAATGTGAGGAAAATCATCTTGTTCTCTCTTTCTCTTGAAGTTGCAATTCATATGGGAAATCACTGCACTAGACATCAGTCAAAAGGAGAGAAAGGACTCACAATATTTAGAATGTAGCAAAGAAGAACTGTTTCAGGGCTGAATGTTAAGTCTTGAGTCTGATCCTGAGATGGTGGGCCTTCAGCTAAGGTGTGGCTTTGTGTAATAAGCATCCCTGAAAACTGAAAAAAGGCTACAATGCAAGCTTTGGCAAACTGTTCACATGTATAATTTCTTTAAGAAGTATAGACATTTTTAGTGAGAGGCAAATTCATTTTTGTTACCCATTTAAATATTAGTGTGTTTTTCTCCAAAGTTTGCCCAGTTTTTGAGCCTATTACCCAAACAACTATATTTGGAGATTCTTGACAAGATTTAACTTTTCATTTCAGGGCATTATCAAAATATTAAATCTAGTTTCTCAGCATAGGAGAGGAACAGGTCAGGGAGAACTATTGCCCTTTACTAGGTGAAATGATAACTCAAAATTCCTCAGTGCAGTTGTGTGATTCTCAGTCAGATTAATTTTTAATTCTTTAATATTGTAAAGGGCAAATCCTAAAAGTATTTTTCCATCTTCTAAAATGTATAAATTTTAAAAAATGTCATGATCATTAATCACATAGCTATAGTTACAGAAGGGTATGACTTCTGCTCTTGGTTTAAATCCAAATAGCTCAGTGCTGAGTAAGTAATGGTTGTGTAAAGAATGGCTGATATCTACTCTTTTGGTAGCTGATTAAAATAGTAATAGTCATGATATATCTCTCTGAAAAGAACCTGTGTAGTTGACATTTAAAAGCATACATTTATACAATATATACTTTGCATATCCCCAAATCCAACAAGAAAACAAATGCACAGACAGACATCTCTTATATGTCTTTATGGGCCTGTGTTTTGGATTTGTGCTGAACACAGGGTTGATAATATAAAGCAGTTTTTGTTATTGTTGAGCAGTGCTTGCACAGAGCCAAGGTCTTTTCTGCTTTTCATATTGCCATGCTGGTAAGGAAGTTAGGGGTGCATGGGAGGTTGGGAGGAGACACAGCCAGGACATGTGACCCAAACTGACCCAAGGGATATTCCAGACCACATGATATCATGCTCAGTATATGAAATGGGGGGAAGAAGGAGGAAGGGGGGGATGTTTGGAGTTATGATGTTTGTCTTTCCAAGTAAGCCTTACAAGTGATGGGGTCCTGCTCTCCTGGAGATGGCTGGACACCTGCCTGCCCATGGGAAGCAGTGAATTAATTCTTTGTTTTTCTTTTCTTATATGTACAGCTTTTGGTGTCCCCATTAAACTGTCTTTACCTCAACCCATGAGTTTTCTAGCTTTTACCCTTCCAGTTTTCTCCCCGATGCTGCTGGGCGGGGAGTGCAGTCTGCAGAAAGGACCCACATTGCTGAAGTTCAAGGTGGACTGCCTCCTGTAGGTGGTACCCCAGGCTTGAGCAGAGTAAGTAAAGATTCCCTTGCAGCCCATGGTGAAGACCATGGTGAAGCAGGCTGTCCCTCTGCAGCCCCTGGGGGACTGTGATGTGGACTATACTTATGGTGGACTACAGCAGGAATCCCTTGCTGTAGCCAGGCTGGGAACAAGGGGAGGAATTCATTGCAATGTTAAAACTGATAACCTGGTCCAGAAGGACGGGGTTGGAGATTGTGATGGATGTGCCTTTAAATTGTTACAAGCCATGATCTGAGTGGTGTGTTACAGGAACCACTCAAACCAGTGGAGGAGAAGCCTTAGAAGAAGCAGTTGCAGCACAATGGTGACCTGACTTGAGCTGGCTTTGGTACCCAGGAGCTCCATGCACACACCACCTCTCCTGTCCTGAGTGACCACCAGAACAGATGGAATCCAAAGTTATGGACTATATGAATTCAACAGACATTTTGTGGACATTTTGCAGTCCACAAACTAGCTTACATGAACATGTGAGTTGCTATTTTTGCCTCTACTCTGATCCAAACACTGGAGAAAGAAACAGCATGTAGGCAAAGCCATAGGACAGAGGAAGAATCAAAGGATTCTGAGAGTCTTAAGAAACTTGTATCCTAAATTGCTTTAACAGCTCTGAACTTTCCAGTAAAAAATACAACAGAAAAGTGAACCAGAAGACAGCTCACTCTTAGGCACAGTCAGAGATCTATTTCTATGAGCACTTCTTCTTTCAAGTCAAGATTAAGTCAAAGTCAGACCGTGCTATTGAGAAACATATGACTTGATATTGCCAGTATATGTGGGCCAAGTGACTTCTATTTGAATGTATTTCTTCCACCTGTTCCCCAAATATTCACGTGCCTCAGTTAAAAAATCATAAATGGGAGTCAATAATATTTCAAATGAACACAAATATAACTAGAGACAGTCATGAGATTTTCAAATGAGGAATAGTTCCTGATTCATTTCCTCGTACTGCCTCTAAACAAATACACAGAACAAACAAAAGTGTGAAAAGGAAACATAAGGGATTAGGGGAAGGAGGAGATGGATAATCACCATGAATGATTGTGTTCAGCTACAAGCCAAGTTAATGAGATCCTTATACATTGTGAGAGGTTGGCCCCGACCAACACAGGCCACACCACAGCTACTGGTTCACTTTCCACACCAGTGGGACTGTGGATGTAGCATGAAGAAGAAAAGTGACAAAACTCATTAGTAAAGCGAAAAACAGTTAAATAAGTGAACAAAAGAAGAAAAAGTGATTCAGTTGCAAATACTCACCACCTTCCACCAGCAGACCAATGTTCAACCAGTCTCCAGACAGCTACAGTATAAAAAACCTACTTGGTGTGGGGAAGAGTGGCAAAAAGATAAATCCTCAATGCTATGCAAGCACTGCTCATCAATAGCCAAGACACTGATGTGTTACCTTCATGGGTTTAGTCACATCCAAAACACAGGACCGTACAGGATGCTGAGAACACAAATAATTCCATCCCAGACAGACACACCACTACTTAGGTTCATCACCTCTTCAGTTATTTCAACACAGATGGATGGCAACAGCTTCCTCTGAATCAGAGATCTGATTTTAATTTTCTGGGGCATTCTATTTTGCCAACAGCTGTAGCTTCCTCTATGAGAAATAAATATTTTTTTAGCCTAGTTTTGCCAATGACATCCTCGGAACACTAAGAAGCTACGAATCATGCTATTCAAGAACATAATTTTGGCCTTCCATGAAAGTTCTTCATTTCATTTGCTTCTCAAACGTTGTACTAAAGTGGCAATAGAGGAGAAGGGAAACAAACAAACAAACAAAAACAAACAAAAAAACCAAAAACAAAACAAAAATCCGAGTAAGTACACAGTAAAATGCCTTCTCAAATTCTACTGTTTCAGAATCTTTTTACTGGTCATGTTACCAGCCAGCCCGTCCCAGAAAACCATAGAGCTTTCCAGAGAAATTTGGTTACACTGGCTAATATAAAAATACACGCAGTGAAAGGAATGTCATTTACAGAGAGTACTGGTCTCCTTCATAAAGAAGCGCTAATAATTCCCCCACCACACACTCCTTCAGCTGGTCATCCTTCAGCTCTTCTACAGTGATTTTACCATTAGTAATTATGCAAACATAATTAAAAGTCTTCATTCTTTCAGTCATAGGGAAAAAAATTAGAAGCTCCATTGCCAGAAAGCATGAAATAAATTATCAGGCCTTACTAGAAATTTTCTGTGCTCCATTAATGGCATGTTTTAAAGCACAAAGAACTCAAGAAAATTAGCAGCCTATCATAAAGGAGCCATCAAGAAAAAAGAACTTAGAAAACCCAAAAATACCAAATCAGAAAGTTTTTTAATACAATCCTAAATAGGCTTAAAATGATTTCTTACACCTCTACACAGCGGTTGCACAGTTGGCCCCCCTAAGCTGAGAAACACATTCTACACAGCCAAGGATATCTACAAAATTTATTAAAGATCAACCTGATCATTATTTTCAAGACTGATATGTCAAAGCTTTATGATTTCATCCTCGAAATAAATGATTTCCTTTATAATTTATTACAATCATTCCATAACACTTCATCGTCATCATTTGTGTAGGAAAATGTACTAGATTAGCCTTTTTAAAGCATTCTAGCTGACATAGGGACCCAGATTTTTTAAGCATGATAGCATCAGAACTTATAAACTGTAGGGACAAGGGAAAGTGCCACGGGGAGATTAATTCCCCAGATAATTTCAGAAAATAAAAATGAAATATTAGAATACTTGTTAATAAAGAAAGTCTTATTAAATTAATATGCACAATTTATTTTTCTGATAATGTGATTTTTTTTTCCTTTATTTTAAAATACCCTGATCTACAAACAGGTAAAAAATAAGCTCCCTAAAGTAATTTTTAATAGATTGGAATGGGTCTACATTTGGATATTTGTGAAATAAAATTAATTTGGTTTAGTCAAATAATAAATGTATTCTCATTAGCTTTATGTGTCTAATTTGGGTGCCTAATTTAGAGACCAAAACACCATATAGTTAATAGAAAAAGTAAATGTCTTTTCTTCAGGTATTCTGATGAGCTGCCTTCAGAGAAAATGAGTTTGTTCCTCATACTGGTTTCTAATGCTTTCATTTACAAGAGAAAACACTTTCTACAGACATGGGGTGATAAAGAATTTTGACTGCTTGGGATAAATGAAAAAAACTCCACAACTGAACATGGAGTATAAACTCATTGTTGCTTAATGTTTGTATTCAATATTGGAAGGGCTTGCATCCCTACATCTTACTTGTCTTTTTGTGAGAGGCACTTAAATTATGCTTTTAGCTTTATACTACTTAATAAACTATTGATCCTTACATACAGTATTGGAAATCAGTGATCTTAGTTGGGTTTTTTAAATTGTATAGTTTTACGGAATTTATTAAAAATATATTACTGAGGGGAAAACATACAAAAATTAATATAAAAATGACAATAACTTTTCAAGGAATTGTTAATTTACTTAAGAATACAGTGGAAAGGTATGAAGGAAATTTAGAGTCAGTTGCTTCAGTTTTAATAGAAATTATTCTCTTTTCTTTATGATAGTTATTCCAACAAAGGAAAAATTCCAGATCCAATCTGATAGTCTTTGTTTCATTTCAGTCCTGATAAGCTAGCTATAAAGCTAGAGAACTGAAATTTCAGAAAATTTCCTCAGTATGTCCTGTATTACTTGTCTTATTTATAACCTGGGGAAACAGGACACTGGAGGAAGTCTCACAGAGAGAAAAGTCCTATGCTTAACAATAAAAATGTCTTTAATTTTTTCAAGTACAGAAAATTCTCTAAAAAACAATAATGAATGACAGAGATGATACATTAAATCTAAACAAATTGAATATAAAATAGGGCTGGCTTTTTGTCAAACTCCTTGGAAATAGCATAGCTAAATGTTTCTGTCATCAGTCACCACATTCAAAGCAACCATATTTTCTAAAGGAAATACTCATTCTCTCCTTTTTTTATATTTATCATAGCTAAATAGTAAATCCACACATTCCTTTGTGTTCCACAGTTTTTGAGACTGAAACTAGAATTGTTGGTTCTTACAAATACTTTAAACCAGCCATCCTGTTCTTTCCTCTTTCAGTCAACACGGTATTTACAAAAAGCTAAAAAATTTTCCTTTTTTTTTCTTAAATAGCAAACTAAAACTCTTAACATATTCAGGCCTCAATCCATAATTATTCACCAGGCTGAGATTTACTTGGATGAAATTTTTAAAATTTAAATTTGTATTTTTAAAAGTTTTGTATTTTTAAAATTTGTATTAGTATCTGCATATTATTTTGCATTAAGAAGCCATCATAGTACAAAAAAATTAATATAGTACCAGTAATTTGTTTTCCACAAAGCCATATTTACATGTCAAATGATTTCTTCTCTGCTGAAATATGTTCATTATATAATGCATATAGGAAAAAAAGGCACTTTTACCTCATACAAGCTGTATAAACAGAAGGATGCAGGAAAAAAATACTTTGAAATTAAGTGATAAATTAACCTGAGATACTTAGCTTCTTTTCTTGAATTTATGATTAGTTACAAAGAACATTATGTTATTGTCACAAAGGAGAAAAAACTGAGCTTGCTTTGACTGAAAACTCTATTTAAATTACCATCTTGCAAGTTAATACTGTGTGGTATTACCAAATTACTGTAATTTGGTACTGAATCTTAACCCAAAAGCTGCAGTATTCCTCGAGATTTCATTGGAAGTCTATAGGTATTTTCTACCACCAGCTACCCTTCAAAAGTTTTGACTGTTATGGAGAGACCTTGAAGGCTGCACAAGAGCACCTGTATACAAACGTGTAAAAATCATTCATGAGCCCTAACTTTGACGTTTGATGTTTGATAGCTTACACGGTACCAAAGAACCTTATTCTCTGAAATCAGAAGCTGTACTGGTAAGAAAAATAGTTGTTCTCCTCAATCTACTGCGTGACAAGGCAGTGCACTCTTTCCAGAAATGCCTTCTCAGCTTCTGCCATACTTTAAAGTGGCCCTGCCAAGGACTAACAGATGGGTGAAAAACAAGCCACACATATAATCTTCAGGTCAAAGTGGTCAAAGGTCAGGAAATGGTTCAATATACATTATTTTTTCTAGAAGGAGACAGGCCCTCAAGACAGGACAAATAGCAATAATTTAAAAATAAACTCATGCCTGTAACGGTTTCAAATATGCAGTAAGTCTTAGCTTTCTCAAAGTGTAAGAGTTTCTACACTTCCCAGGGATAATGAGAAAATCATATGGAAGTGAACAGAACTTGAGTACCATATTTCAAAGCTCTCTACCACGTGTATCAAAATGTAACAGCACCATCTATTTAGAAATATGTGCTTATATTGAACTCTTAAATGTTATCCCTCAAGAATCAAAACCTTCTTCAGTAATTACACATATGAACAAAATATTATTGTACAGCACAGTCTACTTCCATTTTAAGGTTTTCTCATGAAGAAAACCTTCATTTATTTCTGTAAAAAAAAAAAAAAATCAGAAGCATGAGAAACAGATAGACCTTGCAGATAAACCAGGTTTTCGGGAGCTTGCTTGAGTCCTAAGTATTTTCTGAAAATAGATTAATGAGAGAAATAGCGAGTGGTTTTTCTGCGAAATCTTGCATGTAAACAGCATACAGGTGACAATCTCTTCTAAAATTAGTTTGGACAAGGTAATATATCTGTGTGATTGGCTGAGAAATATACCAAAACTCAAATGAGATTTTAAAAGTTCACGTGAGTTATGTAGAAGATCTAGAAACATAATGTATTTTGTTTCCTTTTTCATCCAAGGCCATTAAAAAGCTTTATCTTTTGAACTTCTGTGTATTTTTCTCCTCTTCTCAGCTTATAATCAGTGCTGTACATATAGAAACTTACCACTTCATTTTAAATACAGAAATATCAAAAACTGTAAGACTAAAGCACTCTCTTGGACCTAGTGTTTAGTAACATGCAGTATTACAGTGGATAACATGAACAAGCACCAAAGTAAACATGAAAAGTGACCCATTCATTGCTGACTCATGTTATGAGATTGACACTTTGTACCTCATTTCTGACCTACATCCATGGTTACCACTACTTAGCAGTTTTCTTGTTCATCCTCTGACTTGGGATTCTTGAGTGACTCTGATTTCTCTTTTGGAAACCAAACCATTTCATTTTGACTTCATTTGCTCTGCACAGTCAGGTTAAAGGACAAAGAGGTGACCAATCAAATAATAAAAACAAGAATGGTAATTTTGAGCACTTGAGGTCTATGATCTCTCAATCCAGACCCTACTCAAGTAAAAGCTTGCTTGGAAACACAATGATATGAAGAGACGCCACATTTGCTTAATGTTCTCAACACACCTTTCAAAAGTAGATTCATTTTGTTTCCATAAAAATAAACCACAAGATAATTTTTTAGGATTGTTTGTCACAAAGACTCCATCCTGTAAAAATAAAGTTTAGAATTTAACTGATATTACTGCCTATTACTGGAATTTTAGCCATTTTAGTAACCTTTTCATAAAATTATGATTTGACATCACAGTGAAATCCTCATAAATAACAAGATCATAAACCTTCAATATCTTACTAAGAATTTTTCTGCAGTCTGTGGTTTTGTCAGCGTTTCACCCATCATTCTGGTTTCTCTACAACAAGATTTATATGACTGAGAGAAGATTCACAAGATAGCACCAAATGCTGCACAAAGACCACCTCCCCTTTTTTTTTAGGAAATAAATTTAACCTGCATATATATGATTTAAATTAAAAAACAAGCAAAAAATTATCAAACAAAAAGAAACAAAAACAAACAAACCAAACCAAAACCAACAATTACAGCAAAAATACCATCCAAAACCTGAATTTAGAATCTTAAATGTAAACCTTGGAATTTTTTTAAATTCCCAGTGCACAAACATTACTGTTACACTGAAATAGTAAAATTCATTGCTGTAATGAATTTAATCTTGCATTACAGGGTTTGGTTTTTTCTTTTTGGTTAAAGTTACTCCTAAAGGCTACATAAAAATATTATACATAGTATTATAGGTATATATATGCAGCTTTGTACATACAAATACATGTTTTTACATATTGTACATGTATTAATATTGTATCTAGCATTAGCAATTTGAATCTTATAGGGCACCAAATGCAATTTGTTGTATAAGTTCCTTAATATTCAACATTTAGAAGACAAAAAAATTAGATACATGAGCAATCATGGGTTTACTAGTGCAAATTCCAGGAATTGCTTTTTTGAAATCTTAAACAAGATATGCTATAAAGCTGATCTGGTTCATTTTCTATTTAAAGAAATGAGGTCAAGTTCAAAACCAACATAATCAGGCTCAACTTTGTTAGAATAGTTTTTAGCTACTATATATTTCTGTCTCATTAATGCTAATCTGGTGCTTGGAAGTGGAAGAGTTTACAAAAATTTGAAATGTCACCATGACATTATATCTAACCCACTACTTGGTAATGATGTTGCTTTGAGCCTAATTTGAAACTGGAAAACATCATTATAGAAAGAGTTTCTTCATAAGATCCCATCTTGATTACTCAGATGCAAGGCACTGAAAAACACAAAAGTTATAATAGTGTGTTGGAAATTCACATTTAACAGATAGATTTTTCGCAAATAATATTTCCATGAAGGACAGCTGAATCACCAAAGCACAATCACTGTAATTCTGAGATGTCTGCTTGGCTCAGCAGTTTTATTACACAGATCAATTTTGCATTACCTCCTTCTGGCTGTGAATGCCTGTGAGTGCTCGTAGAGCGAGGTCATAAAACATTTATAGATTTAAGAATGTAAATTGTAGCAAAGAACGAATTCTCAATCTGTGGATAGATAAGAAAAAGTTTTTTCTGAGAAGTCTGTGGTAAGCATTTGCCCCATCACACACCCTATAAAATTTTCATTCTAGTTTCCTTCACAGAGTTTATCTTTTGATTATTATTTAGGATTCTAATATACAATTCTAAATCCCACATATACTAAAATAATATGCAACCATGCATAAAAATAATATGCAACCATATTACTTACTTATTATTAATGTCCCATGTACTTAAAAAGTGGGAAAAATAAACCATGTTTCCATTCTTCTCTAATGATAAAGTAGGCAATTCAAAAAAATATAGGAAGATCAAACTGACAAAAGGTGTGAAGTAGCACTTTGCAACATAAGGGATGGCCTATTTCAGATCAAATATGAACAGAAAGATGGCTTATTTAGTTTTATTTCATATGACAAAGTTCATACTGAGTGCTAAAAATGTCCAACTTCTCCCTCAACATTTTATCATCAAAATCACATAATCTTTTCAGCTAGGAATGCTGTGGTCATTGAGCTCCTAATGAAGAAGTCCACTTGAGGCTTTGTACCTCACAGTGTGGACACTCAATTCTTTCTGAAAATCTGCAGTATGAAAATAGGACAAAGACTTCAAGTTCTGAAGCACAGAGTAATTCAGTAATGAGAAAATCACAGAATTCTCAATCTCTTTTTGTATAGACACCTTACAGGATTTTAGGAATAATTTACTAATATAACAAAAGGGATAAACTGGAAAGGCTACATAGAAGCATGCCTTCTGGCAACCACCAGCAGTGGGTGTGACCACTGTCACTAAGTCAGTGCTGAAACTAGTCTATGAAAAAATGAGAACCAAGGTGAAAATAAACCATGAAGTAATTATACAAAGACAGTAATTAGCCATAACGACACAGAAGGCTGAAGGAACTGTCCACAAAACACAAATTCTGCTGGGAAGACACTATGAAATAAAGAAGGAAAGAAAAGTCAATAGTGCAGATAAATTAAATGAGGAGAATATCAAACCCAATATTCACCTTTATTCATGACTGACATACACATACATCTGAAAACTGAGTAGTCTGTCCTAATTAACCCATGCTTCAACCTCCTTTCTCACAAATGTTAGACAGCTAAGCTATTAATTCAAAAACCAGGAAGGTACTAATCTTGAATTTGATTATAATCAAAAGATTAAGCAGCAGGCAGGTATTCTATACATATATACACGTTTTTATACATATATACGTAAGGGTGTTTTTTAGATGTTTTTGGTGTTACAGAATGACAAAGTAGTTGCGCTTAGAAGGGACCTTTTGAGATGATCTAAGACTACTCATATGCTTTTTTTCATATACCTAGTTGTAGCTGGAATTTCCTTCTGCATCAGTACGTAAGCTGCTCCTTTCAATCCACCTCATGAAAAGCAAACACTGGATTTCTATAATCAAGTGTACATAATTCAGGAGAAAAAGAATCAGCAATTTGCAATTCAGTTAGAGTGACATCTGTTAAGCTCTGAAGGTCTCATCTGAGCATCAGTGAATGCCATTTGCCAGTTTTACAATATTTACTTCTTATATACTTTATAGGTTGAAATTGCATTTGTATGTCTTGTCTTTCTATGATAGTGAAAATTGAAATCGAATATCCACAATACCTAACTTTTTTTAATCAATAACATTCAGGACCTTTAACCACAGCTTGAGTTTGGCCTCAGAAAGGACAAATGAAAACTTGAACATCTACACAGGGCAGGTACAGGAAATATATGCAAATGTGTAAATGTAGGAGTCAAAACATACATTTTCTCTCCCTACCAATACCAATGATATATATTTTCTTTGAAATTTGGAAGTCATTAAGTCTTATCTGCATAATAGGGATAACAGCTATTTGACAGGGTGCTCGCTAGCAGATTCTATTCTTCAGTCCTTGGGGATTCAAGGTAACAATTATACATCTTTCCTCTGTCATCTGAAGTCTTTTGTGTGAGTTACTATCCCCAGCTCAGCTCCCTCTCTCTCTCAATTCTCTTCTCACTTTCATTCAGTGCTATAGGGTACTTCCAGTGCTTCCCTGTCACCGAGGCTTTCAGCTCCATATCTGCTCTTGCTCAGCTCTTTCCAAGGACTCATCATTTATTTGCCTTTCTGGATTTTGCTATCTCCTGTGAGAGTAAAGCAAGCATAACGTCAAAATCAAAAGTTTTCCTCAAACCTGAAAGCCCCAAGATGGAATATTTACAGAACAAATCGTCTTTCACATAACAAAGTTAAATGCTACCCTCTAAAATTAAAGTCTTTGTTAATCACGTGAAAACTGTGGGGTTTGTTTATCGGCTAAATCATAGATTTAAAAGATTTTTCAGGTGGAAGAAAAGTATAAAACCCCCAAAACATCTCTCCACCATCAGGCCAATTCAATATCCTTGACAACTTTCAAGCCCCTTTCCAGACAGGGAAAAGTATTTCTTACCAAAATGATTTTTTTTTTTTTTTTTAAGGAATAAATGACAGCATTTTCCCTGTGTCTCTCAAGAAATAGGCTGATGTTTCCAACATTTCCATCTGGTCTGAGAGAAACATGTCATTTAAACTAAATACAAAATTACACCAAGCTTAAAAGTGGTAGTTCAAAAGGTAAATCTACCATAAGAGGTAATGTAATTATCTGAATCTCCTGTAAAAATATTATGTTGTATACGACAGGTCATAATTTCCTCTAAAAAGAGAGATGCACTCTACAAAGATCCATGAGTTTTAGCACTTTTCAAAGTTGAAACATGAATTCATTCTGATCGTATAATCAGAGCAAACAGGTGAGGGTGTGAAAATACCATAGTATTTCTGCAGAAAAATCTGGAGCAAATTAGCTGAGTGAAGTTTTCACACTTCTCTATTCTGATACTGAAGACCATAGTATATTTTAAAAAAAATATTCCTTTAGCATTAGTAGTGGTACTCTCTGCAGGTGCTGATTTTCATCCATCACAGCAAGTCATTCAGATTGTGTCCTCATGTTTGTCTGCTAAAACTACAGTTCATGTAAAGCATTCAAGATTATAATTAGTCTCTACAACCAAAACTGAGAGATTGTTCCACCCTAAATGCATCCCCCACTTGCTCTTCATTGAGAAATGTAGGTTGGGGTTTTCTCTCCCTCCAAATCATTTCCACACTTCGTCAGAAACTAGATAGCGGAAGAAGGGCAATGCACGCTTATGACTAACCAACTGAACAAGAACATCATGTTTCAGTGCTTTGAGATGAATTGTGAAGTGCCTGTAGCTCCAAGAATCAGGGCAGGATATCCCAGCAAGGCTGTACAAAGTCCAGAGGTATGACAATTTAGTTCCAGGCAGTTTTTCTCCAAGAAGATCACAACTGATAATTTAATAGCAGTTTGTTTAGAACTGCTTTGGTCAGGGCAAGTATTTCTTCATTCTTGGTGCCAGATATGATATTCTAGGTGGAGTTAGAGTATTATATATTAGTAGCCCTTTTATCAGGGAGCATCTTACTTCCCGATTAAGGTAGAAAATGAATACACAGACCTAGTAACAGAAGCTAAACTTTTTTAATTTTAATTTCTGAACTGGACTTTCCAAAAACTTTGGCATCTTCACGGATATTGTCTGCTTATGGATCTACTGTTATACAGTCATATTAGCATGAACAGCTGTTTCTTCAGCTGCACCGGTGAAATCATAATTCATGTGTGTAATTCACACATGAAAGATGTGTAATGTTACTATGCAGTTTCACATGATAGAAGTAACATTGGGCTCTGAATTCCAAGTAGATACTCATGGTCTTTGGCATTTCAGTAGACAAACAAAGGTAGAAAGGATGAATGATGACTCATGAAGATACTATTTCAAGAACTGGAGCAAGATGAGAGGAGATATACTTTGATAAGGTTGAGAAATGGAAGCATCTCTTCCCACAGAATCCAGCCTCTTCTGTTTGCTAAACAAAGCTGAATTAACCCAGCCTTGCTCCCTTTAGAAATTACCAAAGAACATCAAGGCAAATATGATATCTTCTGGGGAGAAGGAAAAGAAAAGACATTTCAGAAATATTTCATTAACGGTAGCAAGGATTGGCAGATAAGCTGAAACTTGATAAGCTTTCATTGTCATTGTTTATGTTGCATTTTAACTACCTCAATGTTATTGCAGCATGCAAACATAATTATTCCACAGGATTTTTATGAACACTATATGATGTTTCTCCCTTCCTTTGGCTTAACTGTGTTTTACTTTCAATATTTCTGAAAATCTCGTCTGATATAAGTTTATCTTCATTGTCTTCATGTGTTCATGTTGATTATATATAAAAGGGTTTCTGTTAGTTCTCTTCCTTTTTTTTTTTAACCAAAATACATTATAATAAGGCTATATCAAACACCTAGTTTGGGGAAATCTACAAGTAGCACAAAATGGAAGAGCAGTTTTTGCTTTTTCTTTAATTATCCACAAGTCTCTGTCTTCCATTTAGTCCAATATTTTCCTTTTTCATATTGTGCTCTCTTTCTGTGTACTAATTTCTTCTGACTCATGTGTTCATTTGTTGGATTCTCTGGCTGTGTCTTTGTCTACTTCAGAATTTTACGACATAAAATGTAAGCCTATAAAAGTGAGATACCATGGAGACGTCATCATCAACAACAAAAGATACTTTTCAAACAGATGTTAAGAAATCTCCAAATCCTAATTTGTGTTTCTTTTAAATGTATTCCCTGGAGGGTAAATAAGATAACTATGAATTCTCAAAGATTCTTTTACATCTTTTCATCTCTAAAGTTTTTTGTGTTCTCTTCTGAACCAGAGAATACATGACGTGAACAGGAAAATCGTATGTTCTATGGACTCTGCTAACATGGCTTGCATATTTCTAAGTAAAATAAAAGTATTCTTAGCATTTTATGTCCAGGTTACTCTATACACATATGCTATGCTAATTTTCCTTGTGAGGCAATGACACTGATAGCAGGGATATAGCTAAGTAATGGCTGTTTGTGTGAATCAATGGCTGTATATCTTCCAAGTAACTCTGACTCAGTAGCTTGTCTCAATTATTTTCCTGTGCTTCAAGGAGGATGACAGTGGTTTTACAGCTCTTGAGTTATCTATTCTCTGGATGATGCACACTGCAGTACAGCTAACAAGCATGAAGTTATCAGTGTAAGCAAGAAATGAAATTAGTTCTCTGAAGTTAAGTTTGTGCATGCATGGAAACTTTGAATACAAAAAGCAGGAATCTAATCCATAATGATTATAACTAGTGACTGAAACAAATTCTTTAGTAAAGAGAAAAAGGTCAAAAGACTACTTAGCATGTAAGAAGAGATAAAAATGGCTCAATAGTTGAGAAAGCTTTTTTATTATTATTTTCTTGCTAAATAGACATATCTTTAACAGACATATGACCTTTAGCTATATGTACAATGCAGTGCCTACTATGTAAGAATAATATTTAAAGTCTTCCTTATACTGACAAAAAAAAAAAGGACAAAAAAGAGAAATTGCTCATGTGTAGTTTGCTGATTTTTATCAGGTTTGGATAATTGATAAACACTCTTTAAGAAGTATGGGAAAATATACTGATTTTTTAAACTATGCTAAGCAGACATGCTCACTGCATCAGACACCTATCCAGGGGATAAAAAGAGAGTTGAAAGACAAACTACATTGTCCTGCAATAATGAAAGGTGATCAAAAGACAGGTGACTGCTACTGTTTTGTAGAATTAGAACTATGCACTCAACCACTCTCTGAGACAATGACGTGAAAGCAGAGAAACCAGAAGTCGATTTTTGCCTCTTGTTTCTCTGTAGTCCTTGTGAAAAACTCTAATCCTGCTCTTGTTCTAAAAATAAGGTATGAGGACCATCTTTCAACAATAGGAGCAGAAGATGAAGTCAGAACCTGTTTGTCTCTTTTGTACTCCAGGGACTTCACATACTGAGTAATGCAAAATTAACATTTTGTTGTGAAATGGAAACCTGAAAACATATAAAATCAGTCATGAGGTGCAACCATCAAAGAAAATCCAACTAGAACAATGAGAAATAAGAAGATACCATGTGAAGATAACTTTAGGCATTTTAATGAGGGAATAAATATAAATACAGAGGGGAAATAATGCATTTTCATGGGTTCTCTAGTGGAAGTATATTTTATGTCCCATCAATCTAGGCTGTATCCTTCATAAGCAGATAAGCCTACAGATCAAAACAAATAAAAAAGAAAAAACAAAATGTGCACACCTTCTGTGGAATGTATTTATGATTTTCTCCTAAACTTTTCAGTTTAGCCATCTTGTTGTATTCCAGCCAGCCTGTAAAAACCCACAGGAATTTATTATTTTTTTTAATCAATAGCAAACTGCTAAAGTAAAGAAATACTTGTAATATGTCTCAGCTCTGCAATCTGCTAAAGACTTCCAGAGATCCACAGTCTATTTACTAGAATAGTTCATGTAAATGCCCAGATTCTTATGATACAACCAAAAATGGAACAACATAAAGCAAAATCAAAAGTCTCATGTTGGTCATACTGAAAAAAATTAAATCCTGAATACTTCACTTGACTGGCACGTAGCCCAGTGAAAGGAAAAACCTTCCAAATAAGCAATGATCCCCAGTTATCACAGGTTTGTATTTGTTTCAGAAGATGTTAATTATGTTTTCATAATTGCTATAAAATAACCATTGTATGAAAGGTTAAAACAGTCTTTTTTGATTATATGTACTTGAAATTAAGTCACTGAGCTACCATAACGGAACAAAAAACACTCTGACTTAAGTGAAAGGTCCACCAGGACATACAAGGTCTCTGCCAGTAGCAAGTCACACTTCACATAGAGTAACTATTCCACGTGGGCTGGTAGGTAGGTAGCATATCTAAAAACAAGGTGTGTGATTTTGTCTCCCTTTTCATTCTCTGTGAATATTTGATAACATTTTCTGGATATACTTCTTAAAGAAAAAAAAAATGAAGACACTCTGTGTCCTAAAGTCTTATAAAAAGCAAAAGACAGTCTCTACAATATGTCCCTAGAAAGCATGTACAATCTTAATTTAAATTGAACCCTCAGATTTCACCATTCTGCTTGAAATACAACCTTACCTTTACCTATTTTATATTTTTCTTGTAAGCCTTTCATTTCTTTCCTTTCCTCCTTTTAGTGTCACATAGTTTTCCCACCACAGAAGTAGCAATGTGTGGTATTAATGTATGCCATACAAGTACCAAAAACTTGAAACTCCTTTGGGTCAGAAATCTGGTACTTTCTTCTGTAGCCTCATTTGTCACATACGTGACAAAAAAACCAAAACCAACCAACCAACCAAACCTAAACCAAAAAAAAAAACAAAAAACAAAATACGGAGGTTTGCTTTAATATTTCTTTTGTCACCTCATTTTTTTCCCCAGGATTCCAGGTCTTCATATCTGTCTTTCATTTTTCTTCATCAGCTTTGTAGATCAATGCTGTACTCTAGTTTACACATGATTTTCCTTAAACAAGATGACCAAAACTTAACAACTCATTTACATCCTCAGGGATTATACGGTTACATTGCACAGCACCAGAGATGCCTTATTGCCTTAGCTAAGGGCCAACAGTTTGCAGCTCTGTAATCATGCACCAAGCTGCTGTGGCAAGGTTATTCCCCCTGTTTTTCCACATGTACCCTTCCATGAGCTGCAGACACCATTAATTCTCATCCTTTATCCATTTAATAAATTAATAGACAATCTGTAATTCTCAAGGCTGGACAAAGGAGCCCTATACTTTTAACATTAAGAGTTAGAAGGATACTCTTTCTTACTACAAGAGCTTGCTGGTCTATCAGCCCATAATTTGTATAGCTTGAAAGACAAGACAAGGTCTGGAACATCTTTATAGTTTCACATCAAAGAAAATGAATGTTGCAGGAACTCATCCAGGAACTAAGCCAGATTGTGAACTGGAACACTTTTCAAAAACATTGTAAACCACTGAAATCATCAAATCTAAACAGACAAGAAGCATCATCAGATCTGATGGGGCTTTTTCATCTTCTAACAAGTTTAAAGAAACACAGAAAATTGATGGAAATCAGCAACACAGATAAGAATCAGAAATGGTTACGAAAGCTTTTTGTTATGTAGGACTGATGTTTCTCCAGGAGCTTGAGTTCTCTAATGCATTTTTTGCAAGCACAAATGGATGCACCTATCCTGTTGTTTATCGCCATAAAATTTTCTGGTGGAACTTTTAGTCTTTAAATATGTAATGGTGGCCTTTGACACTTACTAGTCTTCCCTTCTTTTGATGCATTCCTCAGGACTTGTTGGCTGCTCACCACAGCTCCACTGCCAGCTCGTTAGTTCAGTTCCTGGCTAAGTCGCAACAAAGGCAGAAAGTTAAAGCGAGCAAATCACTGATTCATTTCCAGTCTCATCTACATCACTTTTTTCTTCTTCCTATTTTGTTTGGGGTTTTTTTAAATAAAATGCAAAATAAATTACTTGAAGTATTTATTAGCTTTCTCTTTTTTAAACAGTGCAGTTGCTCTTTGTGGAAAAAAATTACAGTTAATAGCTATACAACATCATTCCTTTTTCTGCTCTGCAGAAAAAGGAAGATTTATTCAAATTACAGGACACATGCAAGTTGTTCAGTGATCCGGGTCAGAATGAAAATTCCAAATGCATGGGTAATTTCAGCTATTTCTACTGTGCTGTCAGTGTATCTTATCCCAAATGGAAGACATTTTTACTGCTGTGCTCCTGGCAGGACACATGCATTCCTCAGGTGCTTCATTCCCTCCCTGCTTCTTGAAAAGGCAATCATCATCGTAAAGAGTGAGCAACACCATCTCTTCTTCTGGGAGATGAGCATGTTTGATTAGAAAAATAAAATTATCATATGTTGTCTTTTCACTGATAAGATACGAAAAAAAAGAAAGTTTCCACCCCTGCATATAAACCACATGGACTCTCACAGTGTTGTCAGTGTGAAATTGCTTGGATTTTTCTGGGAGCAGGAAACCAACACTTCATTATTTTGGTAACTGCATCATAGTTCTATTTTTGTATTATAATACAGTTCATTTAAAATGGCAAATTAAAAAAAAAAATAAAAAAAAAAATAAACCAACCAACCAACCAAACAAAAAAACCTGAAATGAAGAGATTTCATTTTGAAAACTAATGTAGCTCAAAAATCTTGGATTTATTACATACTTCTAAGGTATTTCTCAGCAAGGTTTCAACATCTCAGAAACCAGTGAAATGAGGTTCCTCGTGGCCCTCTTATCAATAAATATCTCTGTATCATCTGAGACCGATGCACTCAAAAGAATTAGCACACTCTTTGAATATGAAAACAGAAAGATTAAATAACAGAAATTCCTATTCTATCTAATACCAATAATTTAATGGGAAAGAAGGTTCTCTCTTTTAAATAATCCAATTTACAGTATTATTTATGTGTGGAATTATGACCAGTGAACACAAGAGACATGCATCTGTGTGAAGTGCAGCAACTGGAAAATAAGCCTACCAGCTGTAAAATATTCAGCAGACAAGTAAAATATTACAAAAGAACGTATTTTATAAATGATAACTTATTTTATAATTCATGGCTAATTATTATCTTCACAAACTTTCTGTCTTCCTCTGCCTCATTCTTTTCAAGAACTCTTATGTCCTTTATAACTCAAATATTTTGCAAATATACTGCCTTTTATTTAAATTCTGCCTTAGATACTGCTTTTTATTCAAATTCTGCCTTACACTACATTTAATCCAAATCTTACTTTTAAAAGACTCATGTAAAACCGTGTGCGTTTAAACCAAGCCTAAACATATTTATAGGAATTATTCTGGCTGCCTGTGCACCTCAGCACCAAAGTCAGCACACCTACACACCCAATACCACAGTTTGGATAATCAACATTATTATGAACATCCCATCTTACACAAAATCTAGTACCTCTACTTCCAAGATCTTTGACTGGTGTCCATAACATCTCCTATCCTCCTGCTCAAGCATATTCTTTTTATGCTAACCTATAAACCATACTGGTAAAATCTACATTGATACATCCAAAAATCCAAACACATCATGGTTAGCAGTCTCCAGGTGACAGCACAATGACATTTTTTTATGTTCTCCAACAATCTAGCTGTCTTGCCCCTCCCTCTGCCAGCTGCATGCAGTCCTCTGAGAAGTGCCATCAGTGCCCTGTCCAAGATGTCCCATCACTAATAAATAATTGCTATACTATCTATGTATCTCTAGCTTCTCTAATGATAACTACTTTTTGAAAAAATAAATACACAATTACCACTAATCTTCATTGTCTGTTATTCACTTTCCTTTAAAAATCATTCTGCCAAACGTTGTTATGAACATATAGAGGCCACTTTGTTCAACCTATCACAGATTATTCTGTGTTGTAAGGTAGCCACAAGGATCATTGAGTCCAACTCATAAGTGAACGGCTCCTACAGGGTTCAAACCCACAACCTTGGTATTGTGCTCTAAGCAACTGAGCTAATCTCAGGGTCATCTCATGCAACTCTTTTGGACTTTAGTGTGTCTGTTGCCACTAAATTGTGTGAGGTTGCACAGGAATAATATGGGTTTCTCCTTTCTTCCTTAGTGATTTACCCCAACAGTGGTCTCAATTTTTTACTGCAGATGTTCAGTAAGAATTGTCAGTCAGTAATGCTGCAGTGAATTGACACAGGCTGGCCACCAGGTGCCCACCAAAGGCATACTGTCACTCCTCTCCTCAGCTCAGCAGGGGAGAGAAAATATAACAAAAGGCTCATGTGTTCAAGATAAGAACATGTTGTCTTTCCCACTCACTTCTCACACTCTTCCTCTGCTCCATCATTGGATGTGTCCCAAGAAAGACAGTCCTCCACAAGCTTCTCCAGTGCGAGACCTTCCCCTGGGCTGCAGTTCATCTCTAACTGCTCTAGTGTGGGTCCCCTTCCATGGAGAGCAATGGAAGCTTCTAGGGGGAATATTGTCACAAGGTCAAAGGAGGAAATCCCTCCCATCTGATCAGCCCTGGTGAGACACACCTGGAGTGCTGTGTCTTGTTCTGGGCTTCCCAGTGCAGGGAAGATATGAACTCACTGGAGCTGCTCCAACGAAGGGCTGCAAAGACCGTGAAGGGACTGGAGCATCTCTCGTGCAAGGACAGATTGACAGAACTGGGATTCCTCTACCTGGAGAAGAAAAGACTCAGGGGAATGTTATCCATGTGTGTAAATAATGGGAGGAGTAAAGAAGATGCAGTCAATAGGGTGCCCAACGACAGGACAAGATGCAACAAACATATATTGAAGTACAGGAAGTTACATTTAAACATAAGACAAATCTTTTTTACTGTGATGTTGTTCAAGCACTGGACAAAGCTATCCATAGAGGGTATGGAATCTCCATCTCTGGAGCTATTCAAAATCCAGTTGAACACAACCCTCAACTCTAACTCATTCTCCTTGATTTGGAGGAGGTGAGCAAAGGGCAGGAGGGTATTGGGCAAGGTCATCTAAAGGGTGCCCTTCCAGCCTTTGTAATTATTTGATTCAGAGAAAACAAAGTTTAAAACAATCACCTAAGAAGTAAACAAAAAGAACAAGAACAGGAAAGGAATTATGGATATCTCAGACACAAGGATCTATACAAACTTTAGCTGATTTGCTTTAGACTTCTGAGCATTTGATGTAACAATAGTTAGTGTCCATGCTTAGTAACCCTAGTATTTTAGTACAGATGAATATATGAATTTTTATATTCCTGACCTTTCTGTGTGTGTATCTACTAGAAAAATCAGTGGTAGTATTTACAAAGACTTGAAAGTAATAAATCAAATGCCTTTTTCTAAAACATTTTTACCTGGATTTAGTGCACATGGATGATAAGGAAATCAGTGCAGTCAGGTCAAAACTTAAGGACCCACTGTTTCCACCACAAGCATCATAAACAGAATGATGAGTATTTGGAAAAGTTACACAAGACAAACTGGAAGCAAGGCCTTGAAAAAGTCGGTCAGGAAATTAAAATCACCTAAGCTTCAGTAGTAGGTAATGGAAATAAGATCTGAAAAATGAGGTAGATAAAACTATCAGCTAAAACCTTCAAGGCTAACTATCAGACAGAACTTGAAGATTTAAGAGAATCTCATATATATATATAGTGTCTCTAAGTAAACATGAAAATTGTTAGCAACTTAGTATCTGTGGACACATCTCAGAAGTACCCATTCTAGCCAAAGCAGAAAAAATATTTTACTTTCAAGTGTTATATGTGACATTTCAGATAAACACATCTGCACTTTGAATTATAAAAAGCTATTAATTGTGTATTACCATCCTTGCGTTTACACAATTCCCCTCTTATACATTACACGGCAAAAGCACTTAATTTCAGATAATTCTTTTTCTCCTCAAAATAATTGTCTTCCTTCATTTTTCCCCTCACATTTTCCTTTATTAATTCTGCATTTTGACCACTAGTGTTTTCCTCCCATCACACTTTTTCAAACTAAGGCATGAGGATCACAAACCTGTCTTTCTACATCCTCTTTCCTGCCTGTCTTGCAGCTATAGCCTTCAATTTCTCTTATCCTTCTTCACCTATCCTCCACTTCCACCAAGAACTGAACTGCTGTTGGAGGCAGAGTTCATTTCTATCTCCTTTGGATTTTAGTGCAGGGGGAAAGAGAAGTTTGTGAGGAAAGATCTTTCTTGTCCTCTGGGAAGAATTACTATCAATCTCCCCTTTGCTTTCATATTGAAATAAAGGTTAATTAATTTTAACATCCCTGCAGCACAGAGAGGGGACTGTTCCAAACCACACAGTGACCCTTTATAATTTTTCCCTGTCAGTTGCTTGCTAGAAACTTCCTTTGCTCTATTGCCTGAAAGTGGACCTGATGCAACAATGACAAAATATTCCCAACAGGAGAAGGACAAAAATAAAGACTTTGGACTCCTTCCTTAGCTCTTCTAAAACCAATTCCAGGGCAAAAACTTTAAATCAAAAATAGGACCTATCCAATGCCCTAATACAGGAATCATCCCTTGAGCAAAATCAAACACAGCTCTGTAGAACAGAGAATCCTCAGAAGACCTCTTATACCACATGAGCAACCTTTCCTCCGACAGTACTCAAAGACTGAGGAAAATATGTAATGTCTATATTACTACATTCAAAAACATGAGTATATGCCAATTAGAATCAATCCTGCTGAATAATAGAAATGCTTGATACATATGGAGCATAACCTTGGTTACAGATGAAAATAAAGGAACACGAGAAGAGCTGTAGTCAGAGACTTTATAATGAGGCAGATGGTCCTCTGGCTTACAGGGGTCATCCAACAGTTAATAGCACTGTCTAAAGTGTGCTTCACTGAAAATATTGGAGCAAATTATGCACTTGTAGAAGAGCAAGGAAAGTTTTACTTCCTTCCATGGAATTCTACCTTTTTTCATAGTTTCGAATTTTCTCCTTTGTAGCATGGGGTGTTATTTAATATCAATTCTGATTGCACTAGTAGATCATTGACTAATTATCTCTTTAGTCCACCAGAAGTTTCAGAGATTGTGCTATGCTTTCAACAAAACAGAGCAGCAGGCTAAAAGGGCAGTTATCTGAAATTAGAATCAAAGCCACAAAAGTGAAAGGAAATTTTAGGTTCAGATTACCTGTCAAATCTAAAAAAAGAAAATTGTTTTAGCAGTCAGTATAAGGTTTTTAGGGGCACAGTTTGAAATGCATTGTTTTAACTTCCAGTAAAAATCTATTTTAGAGAATTAGTTTCAAAAATCTGTCCCTTGTAAAAATTATACCAGTATCAAGGGTTAACAGTTTTTCAGAACAGAGTTTGCTATCTGGAGAGTGGGAAAAATATTCAGAAGATACACTGAAATTAGCAGATAATAACAAAAATTCATAAGATTTAGAAGATCTAAGATGTCCAAATCACCTACAAGTTAAAAAACACCATTTACCACCATGTTTTTACACCTCCCTCCATTCAATCTCTTGAATTTGGTGTGGTATGTCACATAAATGAAACTTCATTTGTCCTTGACCCCAACTGACAGTTTAAATTCTAAGAAACGAATGAATTATATATTTATGAACTGGGTAAGAAATTACAATCTCACTATATAATTCATTGATATTATTTTATCTGGGCCAACGGTTCAAACTTCCCTGACAATAAAATTCATTCCAGCAAGAGGAATTCAATTGCAAAGAACCTGATCTCTGTGTTGAACTCTCATTCCTCATTTGACATGCACACACACTCACGCAGCAGCACAACCGAGGAACTGAATATGCCATGGAGCTGAGCACTGAGCTGTGTGTGTGACTGGGAAAATAATGTGTTTGCTACTCCTGAAGCTAAAGGCAGAACAGGTGACACCCCTCTAGACACTTTCCCAGACAGCAGAGCAAGCAGTAAACAATGCACAGAACTACATGCAGTACCTCTCAGGGGTAGAACTAGAGATGTGTGGAGGAACAGAGGCAGAGAGGTGGTAGATGGAGCCTACTTCTAAAAAACAAAAATAGCTGAATGCCCCGCTATCTGTGGATTTAATAGCTCTTGACAACAGAAGCAGACAAACTTCTGGAAATACAAAAATTACTTATTGTCTCTCTGAGGGCAAAACCAAGCATTTGGTAAAAAGAAGCTAATCAGATGATTATATTTACTGCCTCTTGAGTTCTAATATCAAGGGGGAAAAAAAAGAAAATGAAAAAATTATTTTAAAGGCAATGTCTTAATTTTGAATACAGCAATGCAGTAGCTTTTTAATTCTCCCAAAGTATTATTGAGACCAAAGGCTCAAGAGGCAAACATAAATGATTATACATCTTCACATACTATGAAAACACAAAAAAATACTATGAAAAAATGAAAATGCTTAAAGGTTATTTGGTTACAAAAAGCACAATCCTCATGTTTCAAAGGATGTTGCAGGAAGAGGTGTTTCTCAAACAATCTTCTGTATTTCTGGCACTGCCAAGGAGACACCAGTAGTGCAGGTAAATCAGTGTTCTAATTCACTGCAGTAATTAATATGTTTTTTGCATGGCTAAGCCAAAATGCAGCAAAATGACAGCACATAAAACACAGAGGAAAAATTATCAAACACACCATAAAAAAATTAAAATTATTAAAAAGAAATTACTACAGAACTGAAAAAACAACTCTCAGCTACAGTCATATTACAATGCATTGTATATCAAGGGGAGCTGAGGGAAGGAGGGGGTGAGTGAATGGAGAGAAAATACCAGACAGTCAAAAGATTAATAAAAGCAGATCATATTTTATCAAAATTTCTCAGCTTATCAATCAACTTAAATGAGATTCTTTCCATTACAATAGGAACAACCAGTCTGAAATTATGACTATTGATTGATGGATGAGAAGTGGATTAATTTTAGGGTCACAAGAAAACCATAAAATGACTACTCCCCTTAATACTATTAGTCCCCTGAAGCATTGATAGATCTTCTGCAGTAAAATTAAAAAAGAGCAAGGAGATTGGGAATATTAATTTTTTTGAAGGGTCAAAATATATATTCTTAAGGAAAACACAGTTTAATGATTTTTTGCTTCCGGATTAACTCACCAATATTTATCCCAAATATCTATGTACCACAATATCACAGGGTTGTACACATGTCAGTGACATACACACGAGCTGTTTGTCATGCTGTGACAAATAGGTACATCTAGGGTAAACTTTCATTCTTTCTCTTTTCTTATATTGATTAGCCTTAAGAGGAACAAAAAAAATTAATAAATAATCATAAAAATATTTAATAAATAATAATTATTATAGTAATAACCTGTATTCCTAAGCAAAGTTGACTGATTGTTAACGATATATCAGTGTTATGAAGAACAGAGATGCATCAAAAAACACTGAAAATAATTGTGAGCTTACACAGCATTTTACAAATCTAGGTACATGCATATACAAGGGGTTTGGACTGTCTGCATAGTGTCAGAAACCAGAACTGGGCACCAAACTGGTTATTGGCAGTCGGGACTTTGGTCTTCGCTAGCAATGCTTCGTGCTCATTGACCATGTAATGGTCTTTTGGCAGCCTCGACTCATGCCCCTGTCTTCCGCTGGCATTATGCCTGCTCACATATCCTTCGCCCTCTTTGACTGGTGCTTAGATCCCAAATGATGTTTAGCTTAGAAGGAAAGCCTGCAAAACGCTTCAAGTGACAGATTAAACTTGGAACTCAGCTGTTTGTGTATTTACAAGATAGCAGGAAATCTTTGTAAAACTCACGGGTAAAAGTCAGAGACAGGGCTCGTATTTTCAGACATTGTTTATAGTTTTAACATTTCTTATTGACAGGATGATAGTGGTTGTTCACAGGATACCAGCACAATGATCACAAATATACGCTTTGCCACCAAGAGAGTGATACTGTGACCAATGAAACCGCCTGGACTGTCAAGGAATACATCCTTTTGGTAACTACTGCCATGTATTATATGAACATACAAAGCCTTTTCTATTCTAGGGCAGTCTTCAAATTCGTCCTTATTAGAGTTTCTTAAATATATACATGCAGGTAGTTTAAAAATATAACACATAATTTTTTTATAGTTTTATTAAAGCATTCTCTCTGTTTATTACTTTTTGAAGTGCAATAGCAGAAATGAAAACCAAAGATAACTGATGAAGCATGATAGATGCATTGTGTGATACCATAGTTAAGGTTTTTTTTTTTCAAAGAATTTAATTTTAACAATCAGAAGTGTGTCAAAAGATTTAATTTTAGTACTTAAAAAAATATTTTTTTTTCCCAAGTAAAAGCAAACAAATCTAGCTGTATTCAGACTGCTTTTATTTTGACTTTCAGAAAATATTCTAGTGGGTAATTTGTCATCTGAGAAAGAGTAATACTACAGTAAAATAACCACATATATTTTACAGGCAAGAGGTAAAAATACTTCCTCTACATCTTGTGTTTCATCAGGTACATACTTAAAACTGAAGTGTTGATTTAAGCCAATCACAAATAACCTTCAGAATAAACTCCTTTTCTCAGGGAATTCCCTGTGGCTTGGGAAATTGTTCTGAGCAAGGTCAAGAACTTGCTTAGTTTATATCTCTCTAAAGATCTGACAAAATTAGAATCTGACTAGGAAAACCAAGGCCTTTAGAAGCTAAAGAAGAGAACACATTCAGTATAATCCAGTGTGCCTCTTAACACCTAACCTGTGATATCTCTCTCAATTTGATCCCGAGGACCATAAAATTTGTCATTCTCTTCAGGTTGTGACTGCAGAGGTACCTGTATTTCAAATGTTCTTTGTTTAATGTTATATTACTAGAATAAAAGCTAGAAATTATGCTACTTACATTTTTGCTTGTCTTCTGGTTGTTTAATTTTAGAGTTCCTATTTTCTTCTGAGGCACAAGACACTGAAATCATGAGATGATGCTTCTGATCCTGAAGGGGTTAACATTTAAAACTACACTAGCTGGTTTTCTTGTAAACCTAAGACACACATAGGCAGTTAGTGTGATTGCAAATATTAATCCCTATTTAATAGTAAGTATTAAAGTTTGTGCACATCTTTTGAGCTAACAGCATTTTAAAAGTACCCTTTTCCTAGCAGATAAGGAGTTAACATTGGCAAGAGTTCAGTGCTACAATACATCAGAAATGCAGAATCATAGTCTACGGCTACATTTTTAAAAAACAGAAGAGGTTGTCCTCTCATCTTTACTACCAAACCTCCTTTCTTGATCAAGTTAGTCCTGCTAATGTGATTGTGGCTCTTGAGAGGGAAGGAAAAACTCATGGATACAGGGTGACTTCTTACACTATCACTGATATGGTAGAATTAAGCTTATTTAGCAGTCAGAGGCAAATCTCAATTGGTAATTAGTTCTAATAGCTAGCCTATTCTGGTAGCATGAAATTACCTCATTTTAAGATCTGATCCATTCTGTTTCTAATGTTCCTCTGAGTGTTTTTTTTTCTGGCAGTATTCATTTAAGAGCCACAGAGATGCTAAGAAAAAAATATCAAAACAATGAAACCTACACAAAACACCCAAGTGTAATAACCTGGTCAAGATTACAAGAGCTTTTAATATTCAGAGGTCCAAGAAGCAGTCCCCTATTCAGTGCTTGGGAATATTTCCCTAAGGGCGTGGAGAAAAATAGTTTGAAGAGAGTGGTAGCCCCTATATACACCACTAACACAACACATAGTCCATGTCCTTATGTTCTTCACCTCCACAATCCAATCATGCTGGAGCTGATTCAGCCCAGTAACAGACATCCATAACATCAATAATTAGAAATAATATATTTTCTATTGACATGTTTTGTTCTTAGTCTTTTATCTGGTGGATATCTTGCAGCAATACACCAAAACCAGGTGTTTTATTTCCTTTTTCTAGACAGTAGTCTATACACATTTGACATGCAGTAATGCATTTTGTCTAATCTCCCGTAAATAAATATCTTTTAAGTTGGAGTGGAAAGGTGGTGTTTCATCCTTGCAACATTACTTTTAGGCAGTGTTTTAAAACATCCCCTAATAAATAAGCTAATAAGTGCCTACCTAAACAGTATTCTATTATAACTGAAGAGAAGGTTGAGTATTAATGAAAAACCACACTGGCTTCACACAAGCAATAGATCACATTGCTCCCGAGCTCAGTATTGAACTGACAGAAGTTCAGAACAACCTGAAGAGCAGATCCTAGAAGGTCTTAATGTGGAACAGGGTCTTGTTGAAGGCCTGTCACTAGTGGTGTCCACCAAGGTTCAATACTGGGCCCAGTGCTGCTCAATTATCCATGAGTGACATGGATGAAGGGGCAGATGCCTCCTCAGCAAGTTCACTGATAACACGCAGCTGAGAGGAGTGGCCAATACCCCAGAGGGCTGTGCAGCCCTTTGGAAGGGCATCAACAGCTTGGAGAGATGGGCAGAGAAGAATTGTTTGAAATTCAGCAAAGGCAAATGAGATTCATGCATGTGCAGAAGAATAACCCCAGGCACCAGCACAGGCTGGGGGCCAACATGCTGGAAAGCAGCTCTGTGGAGAAGGACCTGGGGGTCCTGGTGGACAACAAGGTGTCCATGAAGCAGCAGTGTGTCCACGTGGCAATGCGGGCCAATGGTATCCTGGGGTGCATTAGGGAGATCATTGCCAGCAGGTCAAGGGAGGTGATCCTGCCCCTCTATTCAGCCTTAGTGAGGCTGCACCTGCAGTGCTGTGTCCAGTTCTGGGCTCCTTGGCGCAAGAGAGACACGCAGCTCCTGGAGTGGGTCCAGAGGAGGGCACTGGGAGATAAAAGATCAAAGAGAAATAAAATCCAAATATTTATATTCATCTAAAATGTGTCCTCAAAATGAGATTAAAAAAAACAGATAAGAAACCAAACACAGATGTAATAAATAGCTGACAGAGCATTTCTAGTTTCAGGAAAGCAGAAAAAAGCCACTGCTGCTCAATAAGTCTAATTCTGGTTATTCAGTGTTTCACATGTTTAAATAGTACTGTTGGTCTCTTTGCTGGTAAGTATGTAATAAAAAAATGAAATATGGTGTTTACTTTGGAGGGGATGGGTGCGTGTCATTTTTTTTCCTCTTTTTAAACTCCATTGCAAAGGCAACCTAAACAATCCAAAATCCCAACTAAACTAAGAGGTAAAATAGTAAGACAAGGATTGATATTCTGATAAATATCTACAGACCTTCTGCTGTGAAACCACTCTGAAAATAAATGCATTCTAAATAAGACTAATGCTGATGCATGAGACAAATTTTAGTTCAAGTCATTTTGTTCTGGTAACATAAATATGGTGACTAAAGACTTTTCTAAAGAAAGAGAACCTGAAAAAGAAAAGGAATCTAGCAAGAGATAGAAATAGGACAAATACTGTGACAAAGCTGTCAAATACAGATACTGTCACAATGAGCTAAAGTACAATTAAATTAGAAATGGAAATGAGACACTCTTCACCAGAACTGCAAGTGAAGGGGGAAAAGAGAATATCTGGTACGATGCCAAATGTAGCTTTCAGTTTTAGAAGGAACATTTATCAGACTCAGTCAGGAGAGGATCGAATACATAAAGCAGTTTCCACGACTAGTAACTGTCAACATCCGCTTCAACTATATCATTAACTCTCTGGGTATTATAGTCTTATGGCAAGAGAGTAACACTGCATTTAAGATTGTACTGGAGTTTTCATTTTAACAGATTCATTTATAATTACAGGTTGAAATTATTTTACTACGTATGTAGGTATGTACAAACATGTTAAATTACAGTTCATGCTCATATTCCTATAAAAGGAATATCCTATAAAAATAAAACTTTTGAAACGTCTCTGTAAAGTGTCAGTTTTGCTTTACATGTTACATTGCACAGAATGACATGAATTAATACATCTACAGCTAGAAGCAGGAGACAGAAGAAGGGCATGAGAGCTGGAGAGATGACAGAATAGCAGTACTGTGACTGGGTGAAAAAGTAAAATGTCCTCAATGAGCTATATGAGGAGTATTAAATTCCCCTGATTAAGAAGGCTTTATTTCTTCTGCTCTGCTTACTCATCTGTTCCTGATAGGGTGAAATACTCATCACAAAAGAAAACATGAACTTTTGTTTTGGCTGACACAGAAAAATATCTCCAGATACATCATGGTGATGTTTTCTTAAAGCAAATTTAACATCTTTTAATGAAGTATCTAAAACAGAATGCAAATTCCAGACAGCAGCCTCTTGAATCACAGCGTCACCAGTAAATATCCGAGCTGGGAATTCCTCCAGTTTTGTATGCACTGATTTGTAAGACTATCTGAGAGGTACATAGAAATGCCATATACAACTTAAGCACAAGGGACACTTCTTAGCACCCCTTCCCAAGAAAAGAAAAGAAAGAAAAGAAAAAACAAACAAACAAACAAACAAACAAACAAAAAAAA
>NW_016690235.1:2181668-2191723 GCF_001604755.1 Lepidothrix coronata | reverse complement strand
AATACTCCAGTTTCCTGAATTTATCTCCATTTCAGGACCTCATGGTGTTTCCCACCAGGGGTTGCCTGCACACATGACCTTTTCGATTTGAAGGTAACAAGTACAGGCAGAACTTAATATCAGACTTAAAAAATGGAAACTGTGCAAGCTTGTTCCAGCAAATAAAAGGACAAGATTTGTAATTAGATTATCAGAAACAAGATTTCAAGGTAGAAATGAAAAACAAACAAAATATGTCCTCAGATTATTACTAAAACTTATACTTAATTTCTTGTAAAATGTTAGAGAAAGGAAATAGGAATTAATTTTCTAAAAGCCAATTACATGTGATGTTAACGTTTTCCTTCAATCTCTTCCCTGCAGGTGAATCCAAAAGGTAGCCTTGCTGACAGGAATCAGACACCTCAATTCATACCCTCTTCCTAGTCAGCACTTCAAGGCAAAATCCCTCTCCTCTTTTCACCTCTTTTAATTCCAAATTTAATTTCTGGTCCTTTCACCAGTGGGCTGACGTTTCACTAGAGGAAATGCGTCTGAACATCTCTGCAACTCGCTCACTTCACTGTTAACAAAAGCAAGGCAAGAAGACCACAGTCCTTTCCACAGCTTGTCAAGATGGCCGCCTTTATTTTTTTCTTTGATCGGCTTGTCTCTTCTATTTTAAATAACTTTCTTGCTTGTCAAAATGTTTTCAACACTGTCATAATATTTTTGTAAGTGTTATGTGACAAGGAATATTTACTGTATGTACAGCTTTATCAAAACGGCAGTCTTTGATTTGGACAGATGCCCTGAATATTTAATGTTAGCTTATGCTTTTAGAGTTGGATGTCATTTCAGTAGAGGGCATGCCCCCCACACCTCCCACTCCAGATGTGTGACACAAACACAAATATACCAGTGAAATTTTATGGCCTTATAGGGTCACGTTGTGGAATAAAACCACTGCTTTTGCATATACCAAGGTAAAAGCTTTATGCCAAAAAACCAGCCTCCTTCTCATACTCTGCACAACAGAAAAGGGAAAAATATAGAGCAAGAGAGAAAGAAATTAGTGTTTGGAAATTGTGAAGTATCAGTAGTGCAAACACAGAAGAAGAGTGAAGGGATATGACTGTTTCCCTTTTCATAGGCGGGGAGCTACACGGCTTGAGATGTTGAGGTGTCTAAATATATAAAATAACGATAACTTAGAAAACAGGAATTTAAACAAACAAAGAATAAAACTCTAAATAACTTAGGGTTCTGCCAATGTCAATTTCACACCACAAATTTCAAGAATTCATGGAGGTAAAATATGTTTTCAATTTTGTAAAAACTTCTAGCTGTTATCTATATTAGAAAATTACTATTATAATCTTATTAAAAGAGCATCATTATCTTAAAAGCCTGAGTGCTCGGGCAAAAGTACTGACAGCACAGACATCTTGGCAACACATGAACAGTTGTCCAATGAAGAATTGGTGAGCTGCTTTTTTCCTTCAGTGTTGAGAATGTCAAGGGCTTTTTTTTGTTACAGCACAATTTCATTCTGCTTTTTCTAATCACTTCTTTATTGGGGGAAACAACTGAACTGAATAGGAGATATACCCTTGATGATTGGTACATGAAACGAAATTTTATGTACCAAATGTACATACAGGATGGGAAAATACATTTTAAAAAATACATAGGGCCAAAAATAAAAGTATTACCTAAGAAGACACTTGGCAAAGAGGAGAACGATATAGAATAAAATCTTTTTCTCCACTTTAAAGGAAGTTATTTTTTCCTAATGATGTGTAGCCATTGCACACAATCACTTAACTATCGCTGCAGTCATTCACTTTCCAACAAACTATCAATTCTCTTAGTATAATGACATTCATGGTACTTGTTTGTAGGAATAGATACATTTCCAGAAGAATTTGTAGCGGAAAACTAGAACTCGTTTTGCTAGGAAGGCTTTCTGCCTAGGTGGTGGCTCTTTCTCAAGGGCAGTTTCGATGCTTTCCCCCCGGCCCCGCATAGCAAGAGAAGTTCTCAGCCTTGGTCTCTGGTATGCAGGGAGATGATGTGTTTGCAGTCATGTACGGGGCCTCCTTGGGCCAGAGAGAATTGAGGAGGAGAGACAGAAGATAGAAAAAGTCTTAGAGGAAGAGGGCCTTTGTCTTTTGCCCCTGAAGGTCTGATAAGCTGCAGCGTAAAAAAGTGGTCCTTGTATCTGAAAGAAACCTTTTTTTAATCCTTCCACTGCCCTGGCATCCTTGGGAAGAATACCTGCTTGTTTTACCTTACATTGTTCTTTCTGCCTATTGAGGAAAAACATACAGAACTGTTGATGAGTACTCTCATGTATACTGTGAAAAAAAACCAAAATCAAACATGTTTTATCAATTCTTCCCTAGATTGATACTCATATTAACAAGTCAATTCATATGCCACGCTGACAAAATCCTACCATCCTGTGTCGTGATGACAACATGTGATAAAAATATTGCTCCATAGATCTCCAGGTGTTTCACAGTACATTGTGAACAGGATATGTACTAAAGAGAGCTGTTTAAGTTCATGAAGTCATATTGGAAAATTCAGAAAGAAAACATGGACGTGCTGAACTCCAAGCACAAGGTCACACAACATCTTCAGTTCCAGTTCTCTTCACAAATAGTTGCATACCAGTTTTGTTCCCACCACTGAATTAGAATGTAAGAGATGAAAAAATCTTCCCACATAACCAGAGGGGGTCACCTCTTCAGTACAGCAGTGTCATAACTTGACATAAAACTAGGTAGTAACAGTTTGGCATGAATTTTCTCGTTGTGGTTGCTCGAGTACACATATTCACAAGCAATGTAGTGCTATCACAGAGCAATAATGAAAGAATTTAACTGCCAACAGAGAGACACTCCAAAAATGTGATCAAGTATAAAACCACATTTAAAAAAATAGTTATGATGGCAGATACTTCCTCCACAAGTCCAGGTTTTTGATGTCTGTACCTTACCCCTCATACATCCAGAAAGGAATGGACAGAGCAATAAAACATAAGGTTATAGGTAAAAAGGTTATCAGCCCATCCAGCTTCTTACTCCCAGGAAATACATGTATGGGGGGGAAAAAAAAAAAAGCTTTCTTGAACGAGTGACCCCAAATCCCACAGCCAGTTACAGACAGACAGAGTTAGGGTTGTCTCAGCAGCGATCCTATCTGGGCAAAAGTGGTAAGTCAAAGGCTCTTTATGGAATATAACTTTCATATTAAATTCTCCATATTCAATAAAAGTTTGTTTAGAGTGGAGAAGATATCATGTTTTCAGTTAGTAAATACTCCCTATTTGATACACACATGCAAAAAGAATCTGCAGTTTAGTTTGGTGGACAAAAGATTATATTCTGTTGCCTTTTTGTTGACAGAATTATCTGAGCAAAATTACATTCTATTGACAAAATTAAATGAAACTTAGTTGTAGAATACTTTGCAAAATGAAAATATAAATAAAGCATTTACAGAAGAAGAGTGGCAGTTATTGAAAAAAAGATACTTTAACTCACAGATGATTTTCATTAATCTCATAAAACTTCCTCAATTCAAAATATATTTTTCGTAAGAATATTTAGTAGAAGTCTCCATTGTGGATAAGGAGAGAGAAAATTTAAGCCCAGCCATGACAATGCAATTTTACTCTTTGACAATAAAATTTCAGAATATAGTCAGGCTTTAATTTCTAAGTTCAAATATGTGTGGGGTGAGGGACAAGAATAGGAAATATCAATTATTTCCAACAGGTAGACAACTAGTTGCACCCAGTCAACTGAAGTTTCTCTGTCTCTCATTTTTAAGGTTTTTCAGTGAAACCAGGAACAGATACATTGGTACAGTATTTTAGAGCTCACCATTTTCATGCACTGAGGTAGAATTAACTCTCTCTGAAGCCAGATATATATTCACTATTTCGTTCAGTGCTGGAGTAAGTCAGTTCTACCTTGTTCATTCAACAAGTTTTATACACTAAATTCAAAGATTAGTTGTCACTGCACTGAGTGTTTTCTTTTTCAGTGAACCGGCAAGTGTTTCAATACTCAGCATTTTTTCCTATCTACTAAAGACATAATTCTATCATACAGAAGAGAATGAAAACTTTGGAATTTTTTTTCAAAATGCAGCCTCAATCCTATAGCGTCCACTCAGACTTCCGAAATCAACAGATCTTTTGCCTGAGAGAAAAGTGCTTGTAAAGTGAACATAAATCAAATAACCTCTTTAGGTTTGTTCTGCAGATGTTTTTTATAGACACACATATGGATGAGGTTCTAACTATGGAGGATACAAGAAACTGGAGGGATGAAGAAGACTGAGATATATCTTTAAAAGATTTTATATAAATAGAAACTGTTTGCAGCTTCTGGTAGTAAATCTACAGCCAGGTAATATTTTTGGTCATGAACTGCTATATTCATTGTGACCACTTGGGACACTGTGACATACCTATTGACAAAAGTTATTTCGGTATGACTGCAGTGATTCACACCTAGAAACACAGCAAACTGGTACCAACTCTGTCTGCTCTAAGCAATCATGACAGCTTGATAGTCACACATCATACCGAAGAGAACAGAAAGTATGCTTACATGCTTTACTATACGTGATGGAACTTAAATATAGTAAAATATAGGGCCATTTTTAAAATATAGAAAGTGGAAAAAATAAAATCTACTTCTATTTCCTCTGATAAAACCAACACAGTGTTCTATATTGGTATATTTTTAGAGGTTTGTTACTGGATTATTTTGTAATAGTCTTCGAAAATTATATAATATACATGTGTTTGGCCAATAGGTAACTGTGCATGGAACTGCGTATGTAACATCCACAAATAGAAAAGACCCAGGAAACTGCACTGTTAAAATTAGATATGGTATTTACAAAGGCATGTTTTCCACACTTTCAACAACTACACAGCCAAGAAGAAAAATGTGTGTATGTGTATACATGTGGTTTTATATTCATACAGCAGCAATATTCATACAGCAGCAATATTGAGTTAAAATTCAACAGATGAAAAAATGAAGGTTGTCATATCTACCAAGCAATGTTTCATCTGAGATTTCTCAGCCATTTCCTCTCTCAGTGTAAAAATGCATGTAAACAGTGCAGCTAGTTCAGCATTGTCATAGGGATGAGTTACCTAACCTTCAAAAGAATTAACTGAAAGCAAACAGTCCTTCTATTTGCACTTTCTGGTTCTTTCAGAGATATTTTACATATTCTCTAAATTATTAGGGGACCCTGGTAAAAGGGGATGCAGAGAAAGCAGAGTTATTGAATGCCCTTTTTGCATTGGTCTTCACTGACAAGAACTCGGGAATCTCTGACCCAGTAGACCAGGGTAAAGGAGTCTTGGAAGAAAGACTTTCCCTTGCTCAGGGAGGATTCAATTAGAGAACACCTAGGTAAACCTGACATTCTCAAGTCCATGAGCCCTGATGGGATGCATCCACAAGTGCTGAGGGAGCTGGAGAATACCATAGCAAGACCTCTCACATCTTTCAAAGATCATGGTGACCAGGAGAAATCCCTGAGGACTGGAAGAAAGCAAACGTCACCCCAGTCTTTAAAAAGCACAAAAAGGAGGACACAGAGAACTACCAGCCAGTCAGCTTCACCTCAATCCCTGGAAAGGGGACAGAGAGCCTCATTCCAGAGGCCATCTCTATCTACATGGATGACAAGAAGGTGATCAGGAGTAGCCAGCATGGGTTCACTAAAGGTAAGTCAGTTGACTAACATGATTATCTTCTACGATGAAACAACTACCTGGAGATATAAGGAGGGAGCAGTGGATATTCTCTACCTCGACTTCAGCAGGACATTCGGTGCTCTCTCACAATATCCTTGAAGGCAAAAGCAGAAAGTGTGGACTGGATGAGTGGACAGTGAGGTGGATTGAGAACTGGCTGAATGGCAGATCCCAGAGGGTTTTAATGAGTGACACAGGGTCTATTTGGAGGCCTGTCACTAGTGGTGTCCACCAAGGTTCAATACTGGGCCCAGTAGTGTTTAACTTACTCATCAATGTCACAGATGTAGGGGCAGATGCCTCCTCAGCAAATTTGGTGATGAGGCAAAGCTGGGAGGAATGGTCAATACCCCAGAGGACTGTGTAGCCCTTCAGAAGGACCTCAACAAGTGGGAGAGGTGAGCAGAAGAGAATGGTCTGATGTTGAATTTGCCTTCAACGACAACAAATGTGATTCCTGCACCTGGGGAAGAATAACCCCAGGCACCAGCACAGCCTGAGGGCTGACCTGCTGGAAAGCAGCTCTGCAGAAAAAGACCTGGGGGTCCTGGTGGACAACAAGGTTTCCATGAACCAGCAGTGTGTATTCTATGTGGCCAAGCAGGCCAACGATATCCTGGGGTGCATTAGGAAGAGCACTGACAGCAAGTCAAGGGAGGTGATCCTACCCTTCAGGCCCAGTGAGACCACATGTAGGGTATTGTGTCCAGGGCTTCTCAGTAGAAGAGAGACACTTGGAGCATCTGGAGCGGGTCCAGCAGAGGGCAACAAAGATGTTTAGGGAAGGGAAGCATCTCTTACAAGGAAAGGTTGAGGGAGCTGAACCTGTTCCGCCTTCAGAAGAGATGACTGAGAGGGGACCTCATCAATTTCTCTAAGTATCTGAAGGGAGAGTGCCAAGAGGAGGGAACCAGGCTACTCTATCCTGGTAGAGTCAAGCAATAGGACAAGAGCACAAGTCAGAAACTGATGCACAGGAAGTTCTATCTGAACACGAGTAACACTGTGCAGGTGACTGGGCATCAGAACAGATTGCCCAGAGAGGTTGTGGAGTCTCCCTTACTTGAGATTTTCAAGAATCATCTGGATGCAATGTGCTCTAGGATGACCCTTCTTGAACAAGGAGGTTGGACCAGATGACTTGCTGAGGTTCCTTCCAACCTGACCCATTCTCTGATTCTGTGATTATTTTGCTCTCTGAGTATATACAAAATAGAGGAATACAGTATCAAATGTTGAAATAATTATTTCCCTAAGAACTGCCCAAGTCAGTCTCAAACACTGAGAAAAAACATCACTTTTCCCACTTCTGTAACATTCAGAGAGGTTTGCCAGCTGTCCTTACAGTTGCCTTTTTCTTAAAGAAGCATGCACTTTTGCCTTGCATGTGATGCAAAATGTTACCCATCTAGTCCCCTGCTCATTCAACTTATGTTTTGCAAAAATTCCTTGCAAGTTTTTGTTTAAATTGACTGAAGTCACTCAGGTTTATTTGAGACTATAAAGTTACCATTGGGAGTCAACTGCAATGTAACATCAGCAATGCGTACATTTTCCAGGCAGTTCTAGCAAATTACCATGATCACCTCACCTCAGGACATTAAGTGAGCCAAAAGGTTTACCCATGCCAGATGGTGCATTCATTATGAGGAGGAACCAGAAGTCCAATATAGAGCAATCCCATAAATTTGGTTCCAAAAGTAAGAACAGCAACATACATATATTTGATCAAAATATGTATATATTATGGAGAAAGAGAAAAATTTTAGAAAGCTTTTTCATACACAACTACATACAGTAGGAAATCTTAAAAGTATTTTCAATCTAAATTAATATAAGAATCTGAGATAAACACTGAAATTTTACTACACCAAATCAACTGTAAAAAAAAATTGCTTAGAGAATACCAAATATTGTGACAGATTCTTGAGAGGGTACAATACATGGTTCTTTGAAATATCAGTCAGAAATTATCCTTTAAAATGTTGATCAATTGTTGGAAGAATTACATAAAAGTACTTCTTTTCAGTCATTCTCTTGTCCTCTCTTACCAGAAACCCATGACTTTCCTTCAACTAGGTTCCAAGAATTCAAGGCAACACAGCTATATTAAACAGTTCTTATAAAATGCTATTATTTTTGTGGTAGCTACAAATGTCCTCAAGCTCACTGAATGATCTTTCGCGTGAGTTTTCTTTTATAGTATCCCTGATGTGTTTTGGTGACATCGAGGTTATCCTTAGTTTTACATTTGTTGGGGGTTTTTTGGTAAGAAATAAATGAAAGACACTTGTAAATTAGAAAATGCTTATGCATTTTCTAAAAACAGTTGGGATTTTTTATGTCATAACAAGTACAGATTAGAAGCAACTTGGCAAACTTCAAAAAATAAGTGACCATTGTAAGTAACTGGATAAACAGAGAGAAAAAGTAAATGAAAGAGCAACAAGCAGAATCAATGCTTCAAAGAGGTTATATAAAAGCCTAGAATAAAGGAATAAATTATCAGGATCGAGAGCGTTGTGATGAAAATGAATGAAAAATAAAGCACAGGGTGAAATGATAAATAATAAATGATCTTACAAACACATAAAACCTAAGAAGCTGGCAAGGAAGTCTGTGGATTCCTTGCGGGAAGGTGAAGGAATAAAACATCAGACAATGTAAATATTGTTGGAAAAAGTAATGCTAGAATGAGAGAAAGATTTTCAAGGTGAAAGGAAAATTAACTAAAAATGGAGCTAAAGGTGTACTAGGATAAAAAAAAAAAAAACATGGAGGTAAGAGAAGTATTATATCATATGTTATATATAATATTTGGTGAAACTAAAAACATAACCTGTGATGTATGAGACAGATCATCCCAAAAACTCAAAGCAAAGACCAAGTGGGAGAAAGATCCCCCAAAACCCCTTAAAACAGGAATTACTGACCTTGTGCTTATTTACTGTTGTGAAAGGTAGAGTAACGTCCTATTCCAGAGGTATGAATGGATGTGTAGTGACCTACATAAATACATCTAATCATCTTAAAGATGGATTAAAAGAACATAAACCAAGAAATTAGAAGATTTAGTTTTGGTTGATTTAAACCGGAATAATTATGACCTTTTACAAAAAAGCAGAGCCATGGTAAACCACAATAGAGGGAACCATTTTGTATTTTGGCACCAAAAATTAAATCTCTACTTTGACGTCATTTTTAATAACCAATTCTAATTTGTTATTTCTTAATATAGTCTTCTAGGTAATAAATAAAGAGTAGTGCTGAGAATAACTTAATTTTGTACTTCTACTATATCTTTTATCATGACAGAAAAGCTATCAATTCTGCAATACTTGCAGGCATATATTGAGTTTTCTTGAGAGGTTGTATTCTTCCTTTCACAAACTGGAAGGTAATCATAGGAAATATTATATTCTTCTTATCATTAATGTATGGAAAGACACAGGTTTTATAAGAGTGCAAGTTCACATTTTAACTTCAAGCACAAAAAACTTCTATAAACCTGTAAATTACCTTCATCACTGACTGCCATCAGCTTTGGTCCCATCTAAGATATTTAGGATTTTTCTCTGAAGATAAGTGAATCTGGATGCGGAAACTGCATAGTTACCATCCATTGCATGGACTACCAGGAGTTTGCACAGGTTACAAGTCCTTATCATTTTATGGCATTGCCTTTCAACTGCAAAACTTTAAGATATATATCTCTCTTCATGGGATCGTAGAGGAGATTGAAATTGTCTATCCAGTTGAGTTATGGTACTTGAGCTAAATGCCCCCATATTGTTTTAAAAGTAAAATGGTTGACATTTTCACAGAACTCATAGCAATTTTAGATGAGTTTTTTCAAATATTTTTACATTTGTTTAAACTCCTAATTTCCAAGACTGGGTTATAAATTCTACCAAACTTTCAAGGAAGTGGAAGACATTGAAGAGTATAACAAAAGGAGGGAGAGAAAGAAATATATTTGGTATTCAAGAGTCTCATGCAACTTAGTTCCAAGTAATTTGATTAGGAAGTGTAACAACCGTCTTTACGTATCCACTACTTTAGAGAGGTTCATTTTTAGAAGCTAGAAAAACATTATGTAAGCAGTTTGTACATTATTCCATCCCCAAATGTATGAAGTGATAGGTCTGTTCTAATTAGAGAGTAGCTTAAAAATTATTTTTTCCAGAAGCAAATGTGACCTCTCACAGATGTATGGCCAGTCTTCGCGAGCGAAGATTTGGGAAAGGTCATTAACCCTTCGAGCCTTCGCAGTGGA
>NW_016690235.1:2174101-2181658 GCF_001604755.1 Lepidothrix coronata | reverse complement strand
ACAGTGGCAGTGAGGGTCTCAGGACGTAGGTTTGTTTAGAGTGACCTTCTCTTAGATGGATTGCCTTACAGGGCTGACGAGCTCCATCTGCCCGGGGGGCTGGGAATCGAACCCGGGTGGCAGTGGTGAGAGTCCTGCACCCTAACCACTAGACCACCAGGGGCCTCTGGTGGTCTAGTGGTTAGGATGCAGGACCTCTCACAAGGTACATTTGATTTCACAACAATCCAGCAAATTTTAAAAAAAACCTAAGTTGTATGAGTTATTCAGTATATTTGGGGATAAATAGCAGGGGATAAAAAAGGCTTTCAAAGTACTAATACAACATATTGCTTCAAAATCTTGGTCTCCTAGAGGGACTGACTCAGATAAATACTCACATTGTGGAAGAAACACATTTTAATGAATTATCACAGTGCTGAAGATATTTGCTGCAACAGGATAGCTTTTTCTCTATAGGACTATACTGTATTAAATGTATTTTAATTTGGAATCTGAGAGACTTGTTCTCTGAAAATAAACCTTTTCAGATTAACTTGTTAATATAATTAAAATTAGGCTCTTGTGTCACACTGTATGTTCAGTATTTCAATTTAATTTTAACTTAAATCAGGCCAGAATTTTAAAGGATTCACATTAATTCAAGTCAAATTGTTGTTTGCAGTGCCAAAGAAACGTTACAGCACCCAATAGTGTCACTGTGGATAAAGTGGTGTAACAATTTAGTTCCCTAATTTTGGAAGGTTATAACACCCCTAGAAGGGTTTTGTTGTTTTGGGTTTTTTTTTAAATGCCTCGTGGTCTGGAAATCCCAGTGTATATGTCTTTCACTCACTGTCTACTCCATACATGGTTTATATACATACACCCCTTTTTTAAATTTAGAGTGAGCAGTTTAAAACTCAGGTGTTTGAAGGGCAAAAGATGACAAGGAGGATATTTCTGTTGCAGAGAAGATTCAGCAGTGTGACAAACAGCCTGCAAGGATCATGGGCTCCAGAGCCTTCATACTTCCTCTTCCAGAGTTCTTCACAATTAACAGAACAAAGAGTTCAAGAAAAATTTTATGGCAATTTACAAGAATACAGTGAATTTTCACTTTGCTATAAATTTCCCCTCCTCTTACAAGACTGCCTTTCAGCACAGTTTTCTGCTGTTGTGTTTTCCATGAAAATAATTCACACTTTCCTTCCTTACTCCTCTCCCAAAAGGTGGACATTACTTCAGTCTTCATGTTTATAAATTATTTCAGCAAGCAGATGGAATGCTCAACAGTGCTAGAATTGAAGCTGGCCGTGATTTTAGTAGTAGTCCTGTCGTGAGACATTTCTTGGTGCACACTTTTGTGAAATAACTCAAAGAATCAGCTTGGGAGAGTGATGATGTAACCTGGGAATTAAGCTAGAGGGTTGCGGTTATATCTGAGAGGACTAGAAATGATTGATATGCTCAGTGAAGTATAAATAGTCAGAGATGTTAGCTGCTGATCTTTTTAAATTTTCCTTAGTAGACTCTTAGTAAAGACAGTATAAAAGGATGCACTGTCAAATGTTGGTGTTAGCAGCTCTGCCTTAAAGTTATTCTGAGCCTTAATATAGTGATGTGTGTTTTCTACTTTATTTTTCATGGGAATACCTACCACAATTCAGACATAATTCAAGGTGCCAGGAACAGAAAAACTTGTCTCAATCTCTCCTGAGGTTCCTTTCAGTTTCTGCCCACCTCTGCTCACCCTGAAATTTCTCTTGTTTTCAGGGTGAGGACAGGTGAATATCTACAATGTGTGCTATGATTTTTATGTTTTACATAACCTGTAAGATAGCAGCACCTCAAAATTATCAATTCCACCTGGTACAATTATTCCATTTCTGCTGATTTTGTCAGTAAATTTAAGGTCTCAAGCATATTCTGGTATTTACATTTTGCTGCTGAATGAATCTAGAGTTTCTAATGAAAAAAAAAAGCATTAATTTAATTAAAATTAAATCACAGTGTAGAGGAAGGAACCACAGTGGGTGATGCAGGGGCAGAAATGTTTCTACTAGAAAACTCAATCTTCATTTTTCCAACTGTCCTGATTTTAGCTAGTGTAGAGTTAATTTCTAGGGGGGATTGAACAAGCAGGTGCATTGTGCTTTATTTCAGCTGGGCTTAAAACATGACACCAAATTATAAAACTGAATAATTTAACCTTACAGTTCTTTTCTGATAGCTTATATATAATATTGCATAACCAGATACATGTCAATTTGACTTACTCTAAATTTTCATAGAAAACATAAAAATACAGAATTTGAAGGAATTCAAGAAAGATATACTTCTGTTCTGAGACAGAATTAGATATGACTAAAATAATCTCTCACAATCAGATGTGCCATGTGAGTCATTTTCCCTTTAAGAATGTCTCAGAGTTGCTTTTCCTTTCTGGCTTTTAAAAAATAAATAAATAAATCAAGAAAGAGAGAAATCATAGGAAGAAAAATACATTCCCCAATTTATAACAGAGAATAGAGAGAAGATAGCAACAGATATTTGGTGGGAATACTCCCTGCCTATTTTTCTTTCCTTTAAAAAAAACAATGTGGGACAGAGTGAAATCTAAATTAGCTACTTAAAATTCTCTAGAGACTTCAATCAGCTATCAAAATCTTAGGGATTTGAAAGAAATAGAGCTAGAATAACATAAATGGTTTACACAGCAAACGTAATTTTCTTTTAAAATTGTCCATATATGGTTATTAGTTCTTCACATCAAAAAAATTAAATATAGTAAACCACACTTTATAAGCTTATTTATAGAAGAGAGGTGAATATTTAAAGGAGGGTAATTACAGAAGAATAAATCAAGATTATTTACTACAGTTTGTGAAGGAAAATTTGGCTAACAGTACTATACCTTTAGGGAAAAAAATCAGGATGTAATTTAAAATATGGCTATTATTCTTTATCAGTGATGAGCCAGAAAAAAAAAAAGGCACAAACAGAGTCCTTGCTACAGAAGACTGCAACATAAGTTAAACTACAAACGGTTACACTGGAAGAAGAGGAGAGGGAAGAAACCTGTAAAAACCCTGAGATCTAGGACTTCTACATTTTTTTCTTCTGTGTATATATATATATACATATATATATATATACAAATATATATATATACATATATGATCATCTACCACATACATGAAAATAAAACAGAGAGTATACATACAGAGAACATAAGAGCCCATCTATTTTAAAAGAGAGAACTATATATGAAAGAGCATAGTAGAGTTCACAGTTGAGTAATTTCAAGTAAGAATTTACTTTGTTAAAAAGTCTCTCTCCAAAGTACCACTATTTTGTCAGAATCATTGCAAGTTACATAGAAGAGATTCGGAATACAGACATTGTATTTTCTTTTAGTTTAGAATTTTTTATTTGCTCTATTTTCTCAGTCATTCAGTACATTTCTTGTTATGAAAAAGCAAATCCAAAGTATCATAGTGTTCATCTATCCCTGCTCTTTAATATACTTACAAAACTCCCAAGGAGACTGAAGATAAGACCATGTTTCCAGTTGTCCTGGCTAAGTGCTGGCAATACCACCACAACTGGCCAAAATCAGAGGTGCAAGGGCATTTTCACATCCTGGCCACATAAGAGAGGAGTAGGGCTCTACAGGTGTTCCTAATACTCTCCTGTCCCCAGGTGGAAATGCATATCCTAGTTTTCCTTGCTGAAAATAAAGTGTATTTCAGATTAAAAGTCACTGAATTAGGTTAGTACAATAAGAAAAACAGTAAGAAATACTAAGTCATGTCAGAGATATCAAAGTGACTGGCTAATTACTGCACATTCTACTCTTTTGATCCCCACATTTTGCAAAGTTACAACGGTTTAATATCTCACTGCTGTCAAAAACAATAAACAAAGACAATTAGATGCACGGAAAACATTGATCTTACCCTCCCCACACATAGTATTTAAACTGGAACTGCCATCTTTCTCAGCCTTCCCAAAGGAAGGTTAATAAATGAACATAAGGGCTCAGCTCTACTTTACAGGAATTGTGTTTTATGGCTTTTTCTTCAAGGGGGATACAGAGAGGTAGATACCTGGCTAACTAGGTACTTTAGAACTATGGTGATCTTTAACTATTGGACCACAAAATTATTAGGAAGGAACAAAATCCTTTCCCTCCAAATAGGCAAACAAGTAAGCAACAAGTTTCCCTCTATTGAAACATCATAAAAGAAATACACTGCAAATCATTACAGCAGTTCAGCAAGTTCATCTCTCATGATTCAGAGGTCACAAAGAATAAAATCTTTTCATGACCATGCTTATGAGTAAACCAAAGCCTAAAACTCTATGGTAGTCATAATGGGAATATTAGCTGGCCATAATGACAAAGAGGCTACTTTCTTTCTGCCGCCCTCTTAAATAAATGTGTAAAACACCATCAGCTTTGTTTTCATTGTCCAGGTGTTGTATAAAAGGGGAAAGAAGCTGAAGCAGAAGGGTGAAGAACAGATATATATGTATATATTTTATTGTAAGCTTTACCAGAATCTAGAATTTGGTTCAGAGGGTTGCATTAGTTCATCAGAGACATAAAAACCTGATATAAGATTTAGATATCTCAACACCCATACAGAACTGAGCAACATAGTTTTCTTTCTATCCCATTTGTGCCTATTCAATGAAGTGTAAGGCCTTTCATTACATACATTCCATACTCTGTGTGTCTGTAAATGCTGATGAATATAGTGGTCCTTCAACACACAGTTACAATTTGGTTTAATAGGAGCCATAAGGAGTGCTCACTGATTATGAAATCAAGCTCTATACAACTTTTATCAATACACAGTACTGACAAATCTGTTTCTTTATGATATACTGTATGTATACTATTTATTTCCACTTAATCATTCAGTATTACATTAAAAGCTTAGAACAGATATAATTATTTAAAATAACAACTCACAGCTAAGAATTTTAATAGTAACAGCAGCAAAACATGGCCACCACAATTTGTTTAAACACATGAATTCAAACCACAGGTTTTATAATATCCCACTTAGGCTGTACAACACCTTCAAGCCTCAGCAGATACACAGTCTCAAAAGACAACCCTAACTTTTAGGAATTTCAGAATAATTTTTAAAAGAGGTTCAACTAAATATCAGAACAAAGATGCCACCATGCATAATGTCCTACCAGTAGTGATTTTTGTGTAATTCAGCATCATTCAAGTGATCTGTGTCTCCAACTAGTATCTGAAACTCTGCCCAGGTATCTACCAATAGATGAGAGAACAGAGTAAATGGGTTGCTATCCTGGCAGTGCACTAAAGAAATTGAGTAATGCATTTAGCACCAGCTTCCACTTCTGGATGAACTCAGGGCACTGGCTAAAAAAATGCACATTTAAGGTAATTTAATTTTAAGAAAGAGAAGGTCACAATCTACTACTCAGTCTCAGATGGCCAACCAGTCGACCTTGCTGCTAAAATAATGCAGTAATCTAAATGCAAGAGATGATCTGAAACCACTGCTAAATTCCAGACTGAGCAACTCTTTGGGTTATTGAACACCTTGATCCTCATACAGCTGTGTTGTGCAGAAAACAGGTAAACTCTGTGTCAGTACCAAAAGAGCATTTGGTTCCACTCACAATGGGACCAAATGAGGTTGCCTACCTCATTTGACTTGCACGAGGCAGTCTTGTATTTGGATATCATTTACTTGCTAGACATGCTGTATTGTCTTGAACTTATTCAGTTATAACAGGAAGGGCAACATGATGCAATGTTGTGATGTGAGGCACTTTTCAGGGCTCCTGTGGGTAGCAAAACAGGATTTGGATAGACTGGTTACACTGTACCACTGAAAGAATTAAAAGACAGTCTTGTCTTCATGAAACAAAGGCTGAACGGACATTCTGGATACTAAATCGTCATTCACTACCTTCAAATTGATCCTGCCACAAGTATTTTGGGCCCACCTTGTTTACATTATCATTACCTCAGATAGGCTTGATTTTGTATGTATGAGAATTCAGTGCTCATAATAACAAACACAGAATAAGATTTTATGAATGCTAAAATAAACATCCCAGAAAAATGCTCAACTCACTCAAACCAGTCTCTCAATTGTGACAAAATCAAAACTATAAAAGATTAAACCCACAAACTTGTCATTCTCCCCATGGTTGCCAAAAGCTCCCTGTTCTCAAATAGTAATGAAAGGTGACGTCTGTAGAGTCCCTGTCAGTCATGGAGACATATAAATCCATATATATTCAGGATACCTAAGTTACATTAAAACGGGAACATTTTAAAAGCAATATTTGCTTTTAATCTTCCAACATAACAATACCATATCATGACTGTTTTGTGGTGAAATTCTGCCTCCCTCTTTCTCACCCACAATGTTTTTCCCTCATGTGTTTTTGCATTATAATTTACAATAACGTTTCCTGAACCTACCCCTAAAACACGCAAGTCCACCCACTGGTTTCTAAAATTAAGGAATACCTGTTCTAGTCCTCAGTAATTTCCAACTTTACCAATCAAGGCAATTAAAACTACACCAGTGCATAAAGGCAGACATCTAAGCCTACACAGCAGGGTTTTGGAAGCTCTCAGTAGCTTCTTTCAAATTACCTATTGAGCAGAAGGGTACAAGTGAGGAATCAAGAGGTTGTAGTGCTGTGAAGGTGCCATCCCTGCAAGATCGGGGTATGTAAGAAGTGAAACATTCAAAAGACTTCAGATGCAAAGCAGAAACTAGTACAGTGCTCTCAGAAGGTGGGAAATTTGCCAAGCAATTTTATTCATTTTTTTATACTCTTGAGGCAGAGTTTTGACAGATTCATTATCAGTTGAGGAAGTCAAAAGATCAGTTCATTGTGAGGTTGATGTAATCCTACCTGCATGTGGTGAATGCACAGACTAACATAATTTTTCTTATTGTTGTTAGAGAAATAGACACATGCTATATATACTCTCTGTGTGAAATTCTAACATGCACATTTTGGTGCCTCTGTGATACTCAAGCAAACAAGAATGTAGCTCCACTCAATTCCGTTTGACCGAGCTAAGCCCTTCCTCCACAAAGCACACAGTTCTCACAACCGTTATTGTTTAAGAAGCCTGGTAAAGTTCATTAATTCAGCTGTCGAATATTAATGTATCATCAACTGACTAAAGGTTATGTAAAAGTGCTGTTTACCAGCTAAGTAGCTCAGAGAAGCCCTTCTGTTGACTGCTATTGGCAGAAATCCATGCTAAAAGGGTACTGCCTGCTAAAGACTATCGTTGCCTTTGTACTTTGGCTGCCATGAAGAGTGACAGACTGAACAAGCAAAAGCTAGGTTCACAAAAGACTTTCTGGAAGAAAGAAGAAGAGCTATGCAAAGAACTTCATTGAAATGTGACATACTAACTTTGTTCTTCCTTGGCCTTGCCCTTTTTCTTCTCTCCTCCTCTGTCTCCTCCAGAAAACTGTGACTTGCCTTTCCATCAGGGACGTTCTTCTGGAAGATAATATTTTTCTTTCCTCATCTATGAAGAAGTGG
>NW_016690235.1:2036207-2174079 GCF_001604755.1 Lepidothrix coronata | reverse complement strand
ACACTTCCTCACTGGTTTTCAGATTTCATAAAAGATTAATTTTCTTTCTTCTCAATGTCTTTCCTTTGTCTGTGATTTTTCAAAATTTAAAACAAGGAGTTTTCTCTCCTTGAAATGCAGGACAAAGTATGTAGGATTCATCAGTCAGGAAGCTGCTATCAATAAATGCCAACACAGACACATAAGCACCTTCTTGCTTGGAAAATAAATCCTGATCTGGAAGGTTTCAGTGATACACATAGGTCGTCTCCCAGAGTAGAGACATCAAGCCTTTATTCTGGCAGAGCACAACTACCTGGGCTTCCAGAAGCCAGTTTTACCCTACAGATTGTGTCAGAGACCATCTGCATCCCCTTGACACAACAGGCAGGGCAAATTGGTCATGGGTACCTGGGTCCTTAACAGGACAGTGCATCTGCTTGTTTACTGACACTAATAATCTAATAACTGAGTAAAATATAGAGGTCCTTGGTCAGTTTCCCTCTAATCCAATCTTCACAAAGGTCAGTGGTAGGACGTCAGAAGTTCAAAAGGTGCATATCTTGGTATATGGCCAAAACCTCAAAACCCCATTCACTATATTTTTACAAATATCACAATGTTTTCTCTCAGCTTGGAACTCTTGTCAATGACAATAGTGCTCATAATTATTCAGTTGGCTACCAGCAAGCTCCTAAGCATAATGATGTGATTTACACTCGAGGTGAAGAGAGATGACATGCACTCAAATGAGATAAAGTCCATCCCACCCATTTGCTACTCATAGTAAGGAAATCTAAAAGAAAGCAATAAAGACTGTAGAATAAAAGATAAGAAACAAGTGCAATGGATCAAACCAGTAATATCAGGAAAGCAAATTATGAGTGTTTAACAGGTCACATTTCAAACTATAAATCATGATGTTCTGCAATTCAGGCCAATTCACAGTTCTCCCCTGACAGATTACGTATAGTTAAAGCTGTCCAGTTATTAGATCTCACAACAACGTTACAAAGAGAACACTGCCCTATAATTTAACCTAATTATGGGTATGCAGATGAATCCTGCTCATTCTATGATATTTATTGATTGGGATTTCTGATTCAGAGCTGAACATAATGCTCAAGTAAACATCACAAGAATCACAGTTTGATTAGTTACATCATCCGCCTGTTTAATCTGCAGCCTGGCTTCACATTTTCCTTCTATGATTTATAATGCATATTACAAATCATAAGATTTGCCTCTGGTTACATTAAGCAGATATTACAAATGCTGCTTCTCTGCTTCCTTTGTCAAATGGCCGTCAGCAGACAGACAGGAGGCTTTAGACATGGTTAAAAAGAAATTAGAGAGATGCTGGGTATAGAATTTCAGTGACTGCATCTCTGCAAATAGCTGAAGGGGGATGGATTTCACTTCAAATATTTTCAGTTCCAGAGAATTCTCTGGAGTACCATTTACTCCCAGTAGTTAGGAAATGGCTCAAAACCAGTAGTTAATAGTCTTCTTCCATTCATGTGTTGAAAAGAAATTAAATTTTTGCTTTAGTGCAGAACTTTGTGTAATGCCATGTCAATAGATCCATTAGGAAGAGGCTGAGTGAGAAATAACGTGGAATTTTTACATCACATTTGTATTTCTGCAGTTGCTGGGTCTTTCACCAGAGGCTACTGGAGAGAACCCAGAAGAGGTCTGACAACTGGTTGGCAATGCTCTGTGTCCATCTGTGAGGCAGTATGTTAAAATAGTCCTGAATGAATACTGGTGACTGCAGAAGGAGGACAGCAATGACATAAAGACAAGATGGAAGCAAAGACCTGAAATGCTGCTTTGGCAGCCTTATAGATTTACAGAACTTCACCAAAAGTTGTTAAAAACACCTCCAAGACTGATAAGGTACTTAAGGAGCTGACTGTTAAATAGTTCAACAAAACCAAGTGCTGGGTCCTGCATGTGGGTCACAACAGCCCCAGGCAGCACAACAGGCTCGAGGGAGAGTGGCTGGAAAGCTACCCAGCAGAAATGGACTGGGGGTGCTGATTGACAGCCAGCAGTGTGCCCAGGTGGGCAAGAAGACCAGTGGCATCCTGTCTTGTATCAGAAATGGTGTGTCTAGCAGGACCAGGGCAGGGACTGTATTCCTGTACTTGGCACTGCTGAGGCCACACCTTGAATCCTTTATTCAGTTTTGGGCCCCTCAGTTCAAGAAAGGAATTGAGGTTCTGGAGCAATTCCAGAGAAGGGCAATTGAGCTAGTGAAGGGTCTAGAGAGTAATTCATATCAGATGCTGCTGAGGGAGCTGGGATTGTTTATCCTGGAGAAAAAGAGGTTCTTTGGAGACCTCATCACTCTCTACAACTACCTGAAAGGTGGTTGTAGCCAGGTGGGGCGCAGTCTCTTCTCCCAGGCAACTAGTGACAGAAGAAGACATAGCTTCAAGCTGCACGAGAGGAGGTTCAGGCTGGACATCAGGAAGAATTTCTTCACAGAAAGAGTTGTCAAGCACTGGAACAGGAGACCCGGGAGACTGGTGGATGAATGCCTCATTCCTGGAGGCATTCAGGAAGTGACATTTAGGGACATTTAGCTATGGTCTAGTTGACAAGGTGGTGATCAGTCAAAGGTTGGACTCAGTGATCTTGGAGGTCTTTTTCAACCTAAATGATTTTATGATTCTTTGATTTATTTCTTCCTTACCATGTTTGACAATCTTAATGTTATGCTCTTTCTCTGAGCTCTTGATCTACAATCCATTGGTACTTCCTGACACGACATCTTCTGAGTATCCCTACTATGAAACCTTGTTTTGAGATCAGATTAATCTTGGAAGTAACATAGAAGATGAAGTGGGTAAGGTTACAAAATCCAAAATATAATTCCAGATGGACCTCTGCAAAAAGCAGGTCTTCATTTGTAGATGATGTGAAGAAAAATAAAAAGAGCAAAGAATGTATATTTTTATTGCAAATAGGTCGTTTAACTGTAACTATGAGTACTACCTGATGGCTACAATAGCAACAGAAGGAAAATCCAACTGCAAAAACACATTAGACCTTATTTTTTTTCAGAGATCAGATCATCAAATTTGCCAGCAAAATCTGGTTGAGTTTCAGAAGCATGTGCAGAGTTCTAGAAAGACAAGTGCCTTTATTTTTTTGTGAAGGGAGTTCTGTATATAAATTTCTATGTACCAGGTAGAAAATATGCTTCACAAATCACATCATTCACTTTTAACAGAAGTCACTGTCCCAACTACTCATATACTCTGTAAATCTATCCCAATCAGTTAGTCACAACATCTGACTATGCCTTTTCAAATGTTAATTTTAGCTGTTCCTCTTTATGTATGACCTATTAAAAAGTGGTCTTGAAATTCAATAAAGGATTAATAAAGAAAAACTTAATAATTTCTAGGAAAATCTAGAAGAGTTCGTGTTCAAAGATGCACAAAGTATTTCAATCAGTTTTCTCAAAATGTACCATTTAACTCAAAGATGAATATTTTTGCCATCTTTAAATATAAGGATTCAGTAAGGATAAAAATTCAGAGGTCTTTGCAGAGCAGGTCCCCTAGTCATTCTATTAGATATCCCAGAGAATGCCAGATGAACTTCTAACTGAATCAGTGACAATTAAATTTGACATTTTCCATTGGCCTAAAGCTAAAATGTATGCAGTAAAATACTGTATGAAAATAAACAAAGTAATAAAACAAGTGTATTTCCATCATTTATTTATAATAGGAGAAAAAAACACAAGGCCTTGGCTATCTAACCATCTTGGGTAAACTGATTGAAAATTTTACCAGCATTTTTTATTTTTACAAATAGGTAACACGGCAAATATTTTCAATTGGCAAACTTATTTGAAAGAGAAAAGAGTCCTAACAATAGTTACCCATTTCTTCCGTAGCTAACATCTGATCTCCATTTCTTGCCCTTAAGCAGTTACTTAATGGTTCCTTCAGGCCTTAAAGGTCTCTTTTTCTCACTCTCCTGAAGATGACTATTTGTCAATCTGAAGAGGACTGGCTTAAATATAAATGATTGTTTTGTCTCTGCACTTAATCTTGATAATTTGATTAATAACTTAAAAGTGCCCATTTTTCCTTTTTCCAGTTAACCCATCTACTGTAATGTTAGTCTCATCAGGGTAGGCCTACATAAACCCTATAAAGAAAGAAGACACTATTTTGACCATCATTTAGCTAAAAGTTTTCCCTAAGCCCTAAGACACACAGTATAACCTTTTTGCCAAGAAGAAATGAATTACTCATTCCGGACACCTAAGCAGTGTGGTTGAGGCAGACCTGAGTGTTTATGCCAAGATACTCTCCTTAACCATGAAAAATTCATTTACATTACAAACATCCACTTTACATCCAGTCGGAACCTCCAAGAATTGCAAGAACTCTTCACTGGAACCATCATCAAAATTGTCCTCAGCAACAATTTTGTATCATTCTAGGACGAAGTTTAAAACTGTTAGTTTTTGAAAGTTCATTTTAGCATATGTCCTTGATCCATTTCTCTTAGTTGTTCCTCGTCAGTCCATTTTTGTAAAACAGTAAATGCTGGAGCGTTGCTCTTCCTTTGTAAAACGTTTACTGAATACTCTTTTTTTTTTCTACTCACAGTCTCATTTTAAATGTTTCAAGGGAGAAGATTTCCTCTATTCATTGACCCTAACTTATTTTGTTTGGAAGTGGAAGAAGATACATATATGTATCATTTAACTCTCACTAAACAGTTTAATCCTGGAACACATAAACACAGCATACTCTTGAAAATCTCTCTGCAGGCCATATGAAAATTACTTCCTTTTTTAAATTATTGTTAATGTAATAAAAATTCAAGAAAGTACTTCAAACTCAAGCACTTTTCAAGGTGAATAATGTGTCTGAGAGTGAAGCAAAAGACTTGGAGGAGTGCTATGCACTTACTTCTCTCTATCACCTAATTTTCTTATTTCTCTCTATGCCATTGACATATCATATGACTGTGGTAATTCATCTTTTCTATATCTTTCAGTATGGCATTTCTCTCCCTGCACATGACCAACAAAATAAAGTAGATTAAAAGAGTTTATTGTTACAGACTTGAATTTGCTCCTAAAATAAAGAAATACTACCCCCAGTTACAACTAGTCACAAAAACTGAAATCACGCTGACCATGTTTATTTGAATTTTCACTAGAAATTTTGAGGTAAATCCAGGTATACTTTAGGAAAAGAGAAATTCTTTGTATGGGGAAAAAAATTATTTGAAGGTTGTCGTGTTTCAATTCTAGAGAAATCAGAAAAAACTCTGAAGTAACTACAAGTTTCCTACAACATACAGCTGAACATGTTATCAAAACAAGAAATATATAATAAGAAAAATGTTGTATGCAATGATCTTATTATTTCCAATCAGAGCAGGGAGTTTCATGCAATTCTACAGTAATATGTTTTGTAGCTCAGCTCTACATTTTTTTTCTAAAGTAAATTTAGTCCATATTTACAAAACTTTATATTAGTGACAGACAGTCTATAGGACTGCTTTGTAATCAAAAACATAAGTAAGTTCTCTCATTGCATAACTTTCCAGATTTTGAATGAAGATTAGAAAAAAATTCTCAAATTTTCAGAAATGATTTTCAGAAAGGAAGATGGTTGTCTAGGAAATAGTATTTTTTGAGGAACATTAAAGTTCTGAGATTTCCACTTTCAGAAGTTATATTTCTAAAAGTACAAGCAAAATCTGTTCTGTAAAAAAGTTAATTTTATGCCCTACCTTTTTTTGAAACATTGACTACCTCACTAGAGAAGCTAAAAAGCCAATGACATGTGTGGGTTGGCCTTAAACCAAACTATAAACAGCATTAGATCATCAGTATGAGTAAATCTTATCTGCCTTGGTCATTAATCTTAATTTCATTAATCAGATTTGAAGCTGCGATTTTGTTTGTCTGTGTCTGGATGGTCAAAAAATCAGCCATAAAGAAGACAGTAAGCAGATTTTTGAGCTGAAAACTTTGAAGTCAAAGTCATTATATGGACTTCCCTAATAAGGATGTCTTTAATTAACTCAGTTCTTCTACAGGAAACTAAGAATGACATAATGTTATAATCTTACTAAAAATAAATGTCACTGTTTCTTTTAATGAATACTGCTAAAGCAAAATGTCAGAATGTAGGAAGTTTTATGTTTTAATTTTTCTGACACAGTTTAAGAAGTAAAAGTTCTGCAACAACCCAGTAAATTGATATAAAATATCAATTGATATAAAATTTATATAAAAAATATTTCTGTCAACATAGCTTTTGTAATTTTGAAACTGCCATGACATATATCCTTACAAAATATCTTTTTACCACTATATAGTTATAGCATAATAGCAATATTAGGGCGTGTGTCAATACGCTGTAACAGTAAAAAATGTCACACTCAATCTGTATTTTTTTACAGAATATAAGTTGAAAAACCTCTAACTTACTGTCACCACCTTTTTCTGTAACAACAAGGCCAACAACTTTTTTGCACTGTGTATTATAGTCACTTCATGTACCAGAAATCCTTTATAAAAGAAGTAATTAAACATAGATGGTAATGGTTGAGTTACCTCAAAGGGCATTTCTACTCTACAAAGAGTCACAAAAAATAGCACCATAGCATTTGTATGTTTACTGATTTCCATATATAGCTTGCCTTTGTGAATTCCTTTGTGAAGGATTTTTTTTTCCCTCTTGCATTCTCCTGCTACCAGCTCATAAAACTCAAATGTCACTTAGAAAATTTAGCTAGCTTTTTCGGCTTTGGTTTTGTTTGTGGTTTTATGTTTCTGGGGGAGGGAGGTTGTTCCCATAATCTCAACAGTGGCAGCAATTGTGATCCAAGCTGTGTTCTCAACGGTTTCATATGAGTGCTAATCTTCTTGTAGAAACTGCGGTAAAAGAATGCGACAAATCCTCTTAAACCAATACACATGATACGATATACACAGAGTTACATATGTGTATACAGCTATTTCATTCACATACACTCTGAGCTTTACCCTCCTCACAGCTACCGAGAAGGCCCAAAAGTATTGGATGTGGCTGTAACATAGCAGAGAGCTTTCTGAGAAAGCAGACAAATGCAACCACTCTTCTCGATTCATCAAAGTGCCAGGTCACACACAGTGACTGTCAAAAAAAAAAAGTAAGTTCCTATGTCTAGCTTAACAGTGTTTCTGTCCACTGGGTAGTACTGTAACTTTTGAAAGGCTCATTTGGCCATTTCACTGTCTTGGGGATTATCCTGAACATAAGTCCCAGACACTGAAAAAATTGTAGATCACCATGTGTGTCGCTCTTGTGTTAACCTCTCAAAACAAACTGAAGCTTTAGTTCTCTACATCCAACTGTTTTCTGTTCCATCATGCATTATTACCTTCTCTGATTCTTAGATTTTTCTTAATCCACAAGGAAGATTAATTGCTTATTTTGCTCTGTACCCAGTGAGTCCTAAGTCCTAAGGAGGTCAAGGATATGGGCATGGGAATCTGAGACCAAGACTGCTGAAAATTTGTGTTTTGAACATCTGCATAACTAGGTATAGACAACATATTGCCTTTCTCACCCTAGGAGCAGAAAGTATGAATGTCAATTTCTTTTCTGCCTTGCAACTCTGTCCTTTAAGTTCAGGTTATGCAGGTAGGCAGTCCATATGCAGCTGTCACTGTCACCAGCATGGCTCCACGTTAGGCTTAATTATCCAAGTTTACATTACTCCCTACATAGGTTTCCAGATTTATGAGCCTAACAAATCACAGCTAATTTGTTAGTTAAACATAAAGAAAAATCATCACTATCTGAAGGCAGACATATTTTTTCTCTGTGGGCAATTTGGTAATAATAAATTTCTAACAAGTAATTGTGACTAAAGTAACCAAGGACATGCCACCAGGTAAAAGTTCAAAGATAATGAAAACAATAATGAGACACAGAAATATAAAAGAATTTTCATTTACTTCATTCCTTCCTGTTGTCCCTTATAAACTTGACTTCTTAATGTCTCTGTTACTACGGTCATGAAATCTTGCTTGTGGTAAAAGAAGGAAATTGCAATGAGATATTTTCTGGCCTTGGTGTTGCTTGAAAGTGTAATACCATTGAGAAATCCAGCTTGCAGAGGGTAAAAAACCAAAAGAAAACAGCTCCTCTTAGTGGAGAGCATACAAGAAAACAAATAAAATTAAATCATTTTAGCTTTCAATGCCATTAATTAATATATTAAAACCTTGACATAGAGAAATCAAGTGTTCCCTTATAACAATTACATTTGAATTCATAGAGATCAGCATCTGTTCACTAAGCAAGCCATTTTATTTTATTTCTTGATCTTCAAAAGTATTACCATGTAGTCCTGACAACACCTCTATTACCACAAAAAAACATCTATTTTCTGATCCCTGAAATGGCCAAAAGTTAAATATTTTTGTAAAACAACATGAGTCAAGGCACAAAGTCAGCAAGACACGTGCATGTACAAGATTTTGAGCAGATGCACAATCTTGTTTTCTTTTATGGGACTTGACAGTTCATGTGCCATTTAGGAACATTACTGACAAAACAGAAGTTTTCTTTTGTAACATCGCCAGAGTTTAGAAGTACAATTATAGATTAAATCTTAGTTTCAAAGTAAGTGTTCATAAAATAATGACACTTTTAATTAATTTTTTTTAGATTATAACAAATTTTGTGGAAATATTTTTCCTTGACCAGTACCTCATACCAGTCCAGTACCTTGACCCAAACTACTGCTTCCATCATGCTGAAGCACATCTCTAGGTTCATTTTAACTTGTACATTCTCTACTCAGTTAGATATATACAAGCATCAAGTTAAAAACCCAAATTGTGAAATCCGAAGGAAGAATATGCCTCGAAGTAAGACAATCAATTTAAATATACACCTCTGAATTATTGTCTGAATATGCCTCATTATTGTGGTGGAGGATCAGTTTATGCAGATCATGTACAAAGTGCCATTTTGTGTTTATGTGTAAAATAACTCAAGGAGGACCAAAGAAAGATGTCAGTAAGATGTCTTGTATTTGGATCACATCTTTTATTACACAATGAGATCATTTGGGGTTTGTAGACACAGCAATAATATTGCCCAGTCACTGAATAGAACCCACTTCTACTAATGCCAGGAAAAGGTAACATTCACCTAGAAATCCTCAGAAAAACAAAGTTTCATGGTGATGCAATACTTTAGCAATCTCTAAATAATATATATCAATAACTTACATAAAGTTCATGTCTCCCTGAGATATACAAAAGCCAACAGAAATTAATATATACTTCTGTCTCTTTTTCAGAATTTTTCAGCCAATTTCTGGTATTTAAACAGAAAATTATATTCCTACTTAAGGATTTCATAGGCAGCAAAAAAATTAAATTAAAACGAATTCTGTATTAAATTATTTAGCATTTCACAGAAATTGCTTTAAAACTCATTAGATTTCTCTACAACCTTTCTTTTTAATTCCATTCAATTCTACAGAATCTTCCAGAAAAGTACTGCTTTTGGCAATACAAGAAATGGAAAAGTTCCTGAGAAGGAACTCCTTTGGGGCCAGAGACAGAGAAAATATGTATTCATCTGAATACAAAGAATCAGAACACAGTTCTGTTCAAGATTTCTTTTCCCTTCTCTCAACTGCTAGAATGGAAATGTGAGCTATTTCCATAAACTTGCCAGCATCTTATGATCTAAAAAGTTATTTTTGAATTTATTTCTCACTGAAGAAAACCTACATCTTCCAATCTAAAATTAGACTGTGAGACTGTCTTATCCTGCTGCCTATGTAAGGTAGGTACTCAAATAAAAATGAGAAATCTGAGAACTCTAAAAGCATTAGAAGTAGGTCACAGGGAGTCTTACCCATGCTTAAGAGAAACTTTCAGTAACAAAGGTATTCTTGTTAATGAGCTGTAATTTAATCAGCTTTTTCATGAGAAAAAATTGGCTCCATGTAAGCTGTAAATTGCCCCATCCAGAGCCAATTAATGAAGCTAGGTGGTTTTTTACGTGCCCTATCAAACATACTTATGGGAGAAGTCCTTGCATGTGGAGCAGTTCTCATCTCAGGTGCACATTAGATAGTTGCTTATTGCTGGTTCTACTGAGCTGCATTAGATTTAAAGGAAGGTGTTAAACTTTCCTCAGATTAGTAGAGAAACACTGGTTCAGTGAATGACCTGCTTAAGCCATTTAGAAATGGAAAAGAATCACTAGCTGGTGTCTTAATTGTACAAGTTTCATTTCTACAAACCTGAGACTATGGCAGCATCTGTTCCCATTTTTTTCTTTTCAAATGAGGAACCAAGTGTAATATGGTATCTATTTTAAAGTAAAAAGTGCCAGGAACTGCAGACATGTGGAGAATGCCCTGGTAACAGTACAGAATAGTGTAACACCTTTTCTTATTCTGAACCTTTTCCAAGTTTGAAAAGACAAAACCTGCCTGCAGGAACTGAAGGGCTGTTGCACACTCTTGACCTTAGCAGCTGTATTTCTACATTTGGGGGTCAATTTGGAGCTCATTTTCTAGCAATATCTGCCAAGATCTCAGGTACATTTGCAAGGACCTTGGTGTTACTTCACTAGTTGGCTGTCAATAGCAGGAGGTGCTACTTCTGATTAAATTCAGACTAAAAGTCATGTGGGGATTACAATGTGCTTTTGCACAGAGGGTAAAGACTTGGGGAGAAATGATGAGCTACAGACTCATTCTTTCAGAATCATGAACAACACAGAAAAAGCAATTGCTCATGCTTAAAAAAATTACATTTCCTAAAATTTTATAGACACAGGTGAGGCATTAATTTTCTTCAGTGATTTCAAACCACTTAACTAAATTCTTCCATTAAATTTCTGAGTTCTTTGCAGTGTTTGTAACACTTTTTTCAGCCTAATTCATGATTAGCAATTCTTTTGCAGCCTATATTAATTTCTAATCTAGATATTTAGTGTGCCTGTGTCTAATTTGCTATTTATCTTGACATATTACTTGAAGAACAACATCCGTATCACCTATAAATGGCTTATTATACCATTATTTTTCAAATCTAATTATCAGACATTTTTAAAAGCCCTATTTTTTTGCACTTGCTATTTTGCAATATGGTATTTGTGCTAGAGAAATCAAGAATTAATGCAACTCTGTACAGACAGCAAAGACCACTACTTTTTTAGCACTCAGTTGTACTTCCACACAATTAAAAATTTTGGTGTGATACCTATATATGGGTGAAGGAAAAACTGTATGATTAAATGGGAGTGTTGATATTTCTCTTAGGATACTTAGATATGCAAGGGAAATGCTTGCTATTTTTAAAGACTAATGACATAACTGCATTTTCAATTACATGAACCACTAAGTAAATTTGCTACTTCCCACTGCCCTAGTCACTTACATTGTCCTTATAAAAGCATTTCTTTATTTCTCTCCTAATTCTTGTTATTTCGACACAGGGAAAGCATTGTGCTACATATTTCAAATACTTTCATTTAAAATTTATTTGCTAATAATAGCACATTTAATGTACAGTTGTATTTAGTAGGCTTTCATGCACCATATTAAATAATAATAATAAGTATTAAAGAATAAGTAACTGCATTCATCCTTTACTCTTAGACATAATACTGTGTAGTACAATTTCACTTCTGAAATCCCCATGCAGCCATTCTTTAGTCTTTTCAGGATGTTTTTAGTGGTTGTTTTCTACCAAAAATATACAGTAAATAAAATATTGCTATTTCCTGAAAGTCTTTAGGCACTGAATTTCTGAAACAAATTTCAAAAACACATTCCCTGTAGCTGACCTCTACAGTAAGTCTCATGAGAATAAAAATAATGAACATCACACTGTAGCCATTATATAAATATAAATATTAATATAATAGTTGTACCATTATAGTATTTTGAGATACTAATGAGGTCAATAGCTTAGCCATTTTCTTTTAAGAAATACTGAAATTGCATATTTTTATAAATAAGTAATGGCAATTGTCAAAGCTACACATATCAATGCCTGATAACTTGGATTTTCTGATGCATAACCTTTGAGAAGGAGAACATTAGGAGAATATTTATCTTTTTTTTTTTTTTAAGTATCTAGAAAAAATAAATTATAGAAATGCAAAAGGGCACAGGACAATGTGTCCATCTCAGGCTAGGAATTTCTAAGAGCCTATACAACCTTGTCTGCTTGAGGTCATAATCTTATTACCACATTTCAGTTCCAAGAATTTTACAACATTTTTTCTTGATTCTAAGCCATTTCTGTTTAATTTAAAATATCTTTGGAAGGGGTTTTTTCCCCATCAGTCTCCTTTGCCAGTTAAAATACTGCTCTGTCACACTCAATTAGCTGATGAAAACATAGTATATAGACTTAGTCACAGACAGTGCTTGCTTTGTTCACTTTTTATATAACAACTGCGTTTCTCTTTTTCCCATCAACTAGAATAATGGAAAATTTGCTTACAGAGGTACATGTCTCATGTCTCATACTTAGCATTAACCTTTGCATGATTGGATTATGGAAGAAATGGTGAAATACATTTCTGTGCTGAACATTTATGTTTCTGGGGTTTTTTTGTGGCATTTATGGAGCAATTAAATTTGGGGTTGTGTCTTCATTTCTATTTTGTGGCTTTATCTTCAAAAGATAAAGCAGTGATTTTCAGAGAAAGAGCCCAGCCTGTCGGGACTCTCAGACAACTATTTTGTAAATGGTTCATTATCAATGGGTCCATAGATATCAGATGGCAAAAGGAAAAAAAAATCAACTAGTTTCACTCTCCAGAGATAAGGATTTTTCTGGTTGTTAGTTCAATACTAAGTCTACATTCACTTACAGCCAGCACAATTAAAGCTCTTCTTTGAAGTGATATCTTACAGAAATGGGAGAAAACATCCGAGGTGAAGAATTCCTCTTATGCAGGCAGAACATTCCCACAGCCTTATATATGCAAATACTTATAGCTCTTTCGTAGAGGTGAGAGCCATGTGATAAATTGCACAATCATGTGATAAATTACAGAACCATGTGATAAAGTGATTTGTCATGTACCTCTGACTGCCTTAGCTGCCCTTTACCCACTAATCTACCTTCTGGGACTTTCTTTAGTATTCAAAGCCCTAAACAGCTTCCGATATATGCCATCCTAATTCTAAACCAGCTAGACAGTAAAAAAGAAATTTCTTCTTACTATTTCTAGCCAGAAAAATTAAATAAATCTACTATGAGTCACTGAGTATGATTTTAACTTCTTGTGTCTGTGGTATTTGGAAAGAAAAACATAGGTACGAGTGCCCATGTGTACATCTAAATGTATAAGAAACTAATTTTCCAATTTTAAAATCTTCAAAAATAATTTATTCAAATTGTCTTTTTGTAATACATGTGATATACACAGAGCCTCCACTGATATGTGATCAGTGCAACAACTTTCAGAAGTTGAGACCTGCAAGTCATCAAGACAGAACGTCGCTAATGTGTCATGCATTCCTCCATTCTAAAGGCCCATGTGCGTTGTCCCAGACACACAGTGTAGTGTTTCAAGGATGAACAGCTGGTGGTGAAATTGGCCTGTACCCAGAAGAAATGCTGCTGGAATACAACTACTCCTGGCTTCACTGAGATCTCTGTGATCAGCTGCCAAATTCTGTAAGGGACCAGCCAGGCTTTAAAAGATAACATCTCTCCTGGAACATTCTCAGGTAAATATGTAGCCCCCTCATTATACTGTGACTACCTCAAATAAAATGCTGCTCTTCTCCTGTCTTTGCAGCACTTTGTAAAAACCTTAATGAAGAGAAATGCTGAGATTTTCTTTAGCAAATCTGGCGAGGGACTTTCATGATAACACACCTGTTGTAAGGGTTCTTCACAATAGCTATCTCGTCATGTGCATATGCAACAGGGAGAATAAAAGACACAGCTAAGGTCCTCTAAGGCCAGTTTCCTGCTGCTACATAGTGGATCCATCAACAAAGGCCATTGGATTTTTCTGACTAGATGACTGAGCTGGCACTAATGGCTACCCACACACCTAGCTGGGATTGCAATTGTTCTTGTACCTCTGTTCATTTCCAGCATTGCCTTTCCTACATAACATTTTATGGACAAATAGATACAGATAAGTGGCAGCACAACGGTATAAATTCTAAACTAGTTGTGCGGTTGCATCACACAATTCCCAAGGGCCTTGCTTTCCACACTTTCACAGTCAGTTCAACAACAACAGCTGGCTGTAACAGCTAAGGAACACCAGCAAAATAATTCACCTGTGGCAGGGGAATGATAAGAATGCAAGACCTCTGACACTTAATTCAGCTTTTACTACACTGCAGAAAGAATGAAATGTGGGAAAGCAGGCCAACACAGAGATTTTATCTGAAATGTGATTTGCTGATATCACTTGCCTTGTGGGCTAACTTTTCTAGATTGAAGAAATGCTGCAAATAAAGAAATTAAAATCGAGAGGTGAAAGTTCACACAGAAAAAATTTAGAAGTTTTACATCAACTGTTGCTGGTTTTTATTATTGGTGTTACTGTGATGTTTCTGCTTATATGTTACTTGCTTGTAGGTAACTGGCCATGAATAATTCTCTCTTTAACATGGATTTGGCATTTGGGAAGGTACAATTCACTGAAAACTGCAGTACTGTAACAGCAACTAGTTCATTTTTTTTAAAATCAACGAGTTTTCAAAAGTTTTCTTTGCTTATTTGCAGAGGAGACAGTTGAGCTGATGAACATTTAATAAATATCCTTATAGTGAATCTCTGTTATAGAACCTCCCAGATGACAACAGCAAAACACTCTTGGGTGTTATAGAAAAATATGGCAAATTTAGCCTGCCTGGACCATTTTCTTAGGCAGTTCTACTGTCATGATAAGGAAGTCAAGGTAGAGCTTGAAGGTTTTCCTTAAGATCACAGTACAAGCCTGTAGCAGGAATCTCCTTAATCCCATTCCAATTTTGGTTTTGTGTTTTTGTGGGTTGTTTTTGTTATGTTTGTTTCATTTTTTTGGAAGATACTATGACAACCAAAACAGCAGGTAATATTTTCAGTGCCAACATTATTTTAGTAGTGATTTGGTCCAACTTTCTGACAAGCCAAAAATAAGAATCACGAAAACATTCTCAGTAGTTTAAGGACTTAAAATAAGGTATTGGGCTTAATTCACAGTGTATGAGTAGGGCTGTGCATCAGTGAAGCCTACATTATACCAGGACATTTTCAGAGATATATGAATGGTGGCATTTCTTAAACCTTAAAAATGAATGGTGAACAGAGAAATTTAATCAAAAAAACTTAGCTCATCTCACCTTTTGTTTAGGCTTTGATATGAAGAGGAAACAGAGGCATTTTTTATGGAAACACGAAGTATCACTTATGTATGTGCAAGCTTTCTTAGCTGACCAGGGTGGAACAAGAAATCTTCAAGCAAAGGAGTACAGGTGACAAACAAATTTTCTAAACTTATTCTGTAGACAGAAGTGCAGTTCTGATAATTTGTTCTGTCCTATGCTAGTGTGCTACTTTTTTCCTAACCACATAGTGCTAGCATGTTGAATCAGTTTTCAAACCACAGGAAAGGACAATTCAATGTTTGCAATAGAAGCAAGGCGATGGACCCCAAAACCACATCCCCATACTTGTTTTCATATGCAAGGTTCTTTACCAGTTTAATAAGAAGCTAATTGTGAGGATCCTATCTAAAAGCTCTCCATAGCTAAAGTCTACTCAGTCAGCTGCTTCCCTGAATTCATTCATGATGCCAAGTCACCTTGCTACATCCCTTAGCTCTGTTATTTGCAATAGGAGCTATTCTCTAAGGGGAACAAGCATCGGAAAGAAGAAAAAAAAGCCACTAGAAAAAGAATACTTTCTCTTCCTTAATTTCTGATAGCACCTACATTCGGTCAATACATAGTATTATTTACATGTCGATAATGTCTAAAAATTAGTGCCAAATTGACTTGGAAAAAAATCCACAACCCATTTACTAGCCAAAGCTTTTGATAGTTGTTTCATTTGCCTTGAATTTGTGTACATAGAATACAATAAGCAATTCCATGTTTATGCATTAAAATATAGTCAATTCTGTTTAAAGTGAATTTAAAGACAATTTATGGTGAGTTGAAACTAATGACAGACAAATTAAGAAGAACAACTTTTTGGCAAAGCTGAGTAGGCTCAAAATAAATAAAGTACTTAGTGAAGTGAGTGGGAAAATTACGCTAAATGATTAAGTGTTGAATCATCATCCTATTTATCTCACACTGCCATTTTTAAAAATAGCTTTCAGGGTACATGTTTGCTATTTTTCCTACAGTAGGAACATTGCGTCATATATTTTTTGAAACACATTCTTTCTATTCACCGGACAAGAAATATCACTGTTAATCATAGCTTTGATCCATCTCTGAGACTATAGTTCCCTTCCACAGAAGGGCCATAATTGATGTAGTCTCACAATAACTGAAACACTTCAGTGTTCCTGGTAAAGTAGTGTGAACTCCCAATGCATCATCTGTGCTGTACCTATTGTAAAATATGGACTAGAAAGGTTCTCCCTTATAATACTACTTATTATTGCTCTATAATAAGCTCAAGCCAATCAATCACCTCACACATTACAGAAATATTTTTTATTTTAAAAAATCCTCTTTTTTATTTTTTTTTTACCTGACAGCTTGTCCTATAATACATGTCACCGTCATTTATATAAATATTGGATTAATGTAGCCTGATACCACTGACCCTAAGGGGAGATTGGAAATGCTAAATTATCTTCAGTTTGTATTTTTCAACACAATTATGATAATAATATTTTGTGTCAATATTGCCATAGAGTTAAGTCTGTAGAGAAATTGAGCTCATTTTCTGTTTTTTTTTTCCCTAGTCCATAAATGGAGGGAATGATCCATACATCTACAATCCATGTAGAAAGATCTAACAATCTGGGTCATGTTCTGTTGGCAAAAATGCTTCTCACTTTATGCATTTCACATTCACTCAAACAATAGTTTTCAGAAAGGACACATTGCAGTCTTACCGAAGAAGGATCCATCATTCCTGAGCTCAGAGGAGAGGACTACAGAGAAATTGTTAATTAGAATAAAGATTGCTGTGGATGGTTCTTGAATTCTTTGTGTCTGCTATGGCTTTATTAGGAATATACCACTTGCCTAAGACAAAAGTTGTATGTTGAAGGAACTCAACAATTTTTTATCTGTAAATATAAATTACTTAAAATCTGACATTCAAAGGAAGAAATTACGAGAGGGGGTTTATGGAAAATGTTACCATTTTAGGCAGGTACTTAGAAAAGTTTAATGGTATGTAATAGGGACGTAGAGCTGTGTAAGTATCTGGTTAGCAAGAAGTCAACAAAATTTGAGTTATGTTAACACTATGCAAAACAACGACAATGTCCTATCATGGATGCTGACATTAGCTATGAAAAAAATCATCTCCCCTGCTACTTCTCCAAAGGAAAGAAATTTATAAGAAGCTGTTTAAATGGAAAGATGAGTGTCTGCCAAGAAATACAAATTATTATACCTTGTACAATAGAATAAATAGTTTGGTCTAAATTCATCCTAGGGGAAATTCTATTACCTACTAAAGACTTACCAAGAATGCATAAAGCCTGCTCATTGTTAATATCTTTAATATATACTCTATTAGTATTTATCATATACATTGTTAGTTCTGTGTAGTCATAGATGACTATGTAATTTCCTGCTGCATAAGATTGAAAATCAGATACCTTGCCCTCACACATTCATTGGTCTAAGTTTGGTCCTGTATGGACTTGCAGTTTTAGGGTTTTCCTTTGTATAAACTACTTCTTGGCACTACCTGAAACCAAAAATGAAACAGCTTTTAAAATTCTGCAAAAGTACAATGAAAGAACAAAGCATTTCTTGTAAAGGGATCTGTCATTACAGATATGTCTGACACTATCTAAGCATACTTAAGTTTCACTTAATATCCAGAAATCTTGTACAATTTTATGCCCGCACATTCACTTCGGCATTAACTGAAAAAAACCCCAACCAAATAGAACAAAATATTTCACAGAGTTCAAGGGGCTACAAAGTACACCAAAGACAACTTCTCTAGTATTACGTAGTGCTTTGGTTCCCTTAACATTGTAGCTTTTACCTTCTCTCAGGTTTGGCAAATTACAACGCATAACCACGACAATTTGTGTAAAAATTTGTCATGATCAGGAACTATGCAATTTAGAGTAAATGCTGTTTATGCATTACAGTGACCCAGATTTGAATCTGTAAAGATCAGCATGGAGCTCAGCAGCATGGATTGCACGGGGATAATTTTGGAAAAGGCGCTGAGAGGCCTGTGTGCATTCTGCTGGATAAAAAGATAATGTCAGCTTTAATATTATCTCCAAAAGATTTCTTAATTAAAACCATTTTATCTCAGAAGTGCAGAATGCTTCCAATTTACTACTTGGTGCCTGATACATGAAAGAGAGCCATGGTCTCACAGAAGCACAGGGAACACACTTACCCAATAGGAGGGAAAGGCAAGAACAGTTAATTTTTTAAAAAATTAATTTAATAAATAACAAAAATAGCTCATTTCATGTGCACAGTCAAAACAAGCAAGGGAAAAGGAAGCAGAGTTTTGAGCTTCTGTAATGTCACTCCCTCAAAAATGAAATTATTATTTTTCAAAGGAAACCTAAATCAACATTTTACCAGCTGTCGGAAGAAGAAAAGAAAAACATGTTAACACCATTTCTGGATAAATCTCTGTTTGAGTCAGAAAAACACCAGGATATATACCCTGGCTCAGGCTAGGATTCCCAGTGTACTTAATCAGACACACAAGAATATGAATGGCTCCATTTAACCCAGTGAAAGTATTCAGAAGCTTTAAGATATGTACGTACTTCAGTACTTTGTAGGTAGAAGCCTAAAGTCCTGCTTCCATGTTAAACACACTGTAGGAGAGAAGTGCTGAGGAACAAATTTGATCTTTTAAAGCTGCTCTTGTGCTATTGAGAATCTTCCTTGACTGGCAGACTCTATTGACTTTACTAAGAACAACATAGTTTTCCCCCCAAAAAACCTGATGGCTGCCCAAATACTCCCCAAATGTCAGAGTTTCATTGTTATGCTAAAGGTAAAGTTTTGTTTTCTGACGAATAAAAATTTTAAAAAATTAAATATGTAAGTAAAATAAAATATAATAAAAACAATTAAAATTAACTATGAAAGAACCCCAAAAACAAATAAAATGCTATTTACCTACAAAACATACATACAGAACTGAGTTCCCATCTCAGGTATTTCCAAACCCCATAATTAATGAATTATAACAGCTTTAAAGTTTGGATTTTTTTATTTTCATGCATATTTAAAGTGACATATATCTAGAAAAGATACTTTCATCTGTAATTGTTGTGTATGAAGATAGACCAATGGTAGGAAGGTATAAGCCATCTTGTATCTTCTGTTAACTAAATGAGAAAGAAAATGGTATGTGCCCACCAAAGCAGTCAAAAATTCAGAAAGTGTTAATGGAGTGGTGTAATGAATTAAGCTTCATAGAGATGCAAAATAAAGCCTAGGGAGTCTCCAAGTATTTATTACTTTTATGCAGGACTTCTAGCAGAATGGTTGCAGAGAGGTGCGTGGTGGTCATGGAAACAATCACTCTGCCATTCCCCATTTTCGTAATCATGTAAAGATTTTTCTGCTTTATGCTCTGCCTCTCCCTCCTCCTCCAAAGGGAGATTTGAGACCTAAGCCGAGTAACAGAAAGTTTATATTGAACTTCTTTATGGATCACATTTTTTTTAATAAGTCAATAAATCCCTTTCCTTCATGGAGTGTCTCTAAGCATACTGATGGGTGTTCATTTTTCTCTTGATATTATTGTGACTAACTCTCTAAGCAACACAGTAATTTCTTCAAAGCTTCAGAACTGAGCTGTAATTGGAGAAAAAAGAATACTTTTTACATACATGTGTGCTCTAAAAATATTCAGCAAGTCTGCATAGACAGCACCAGACACTGTATTCTACTTACAGCTCAACATATTACACACCAAAATAAAAAGAAAGGGAAATCCAACAGGAAATCTATGACTTAAAATGCAACATACAAAACATTAATGTAAACCGCTAATACTCAAAGAACACAGAATTTATTACACTTTATATTGGAAGCACATGTTCAGGTGGAAATTCATCATACCTCAAATAACAAACTTTAAATATAGAGAAACCTTCATTAATTGCAAAATAATCCTCTACCACTTTATTCTGCACACTTCCATTGCATATAACAGCTATCTGCAATTAAAAATAAACTAAATAATAATGCCAGTCTTTTTGTAAAGTTCAAAATGAAAAATTGTTAAGATTCTGTGAAATTTTGTAAAGATGCTGTAACTGTTCTCTTTATTAGGATATCTATTTTTTATTAGCTTTAAATTATACCATTATCTCACAGGGACCCTGCAACTAATTCTGTTTCCAGGTCATGGGTGTGACAAGACATTTGTTGTCCACAGAAAACCGTAAGTGACTGAATCTCACTGCTAGAGACAGTGTCCAAGAGTCAAGATTTCTGATATCCATATCTGTCACTGCCCTTGCCCTCCTCTGCACCCAGGTTACCTAGTTATGGTAACAAGGTTATAATAAAAATAGAGCACGTGGGTGTACCAGGTTAATGTCTTCAAAGTGTCGATATAAAGTGTCCTTAGGTGAAAGATCACTAAAAGAGCATATTCTACTGACAAGTAACATGATTTCACTTGTTTAGACTTAAATCAATCATTTAAATCATACAAAGTACCAATAAACAGCACAGTTAATATTTAATTTACTGTAAAAAGGTGCAGAACATGTTCGGGAAAAAAATGAACTCAGAATAGGGTAGTGTTAAGGCTCCAATTATTGCCTAGGTTCCACTTTCATTTTCTGCAGAACTATTTTGTGAGTCCCTAGGAAGTATTTAATCACCAGTTGTGAATGATGTCACTCCATTTATGTGTCATCTCTTATCAGTACCAGGTCACATGCACGGAAGACGTACAAAATCTCCCATAGGTTCAGATGAAAAGAAAAATTTTCTCTTGTATTTTGCCTTTGAATGATGTAAAGCAGGTCATGTTCTTCAAAGATGTCTTCTGTATAATTCAAAGCAAAAAGAAGGGTTCATATGGGATTTTTGATAGAAACTTCTTTTTAAAGAGCCCCATTATCTGAAAAGACTGGCATTCACCAGGCTTTCAAACACATTTTGATGTCATCTCACCTCAGTATTGATGGTGTTTTGAGTGCTGCAGAAAAAAGAGAACAATTCACAATATTTCAGCTAGATTATATTGACACATTTGACTGTGCTTGGACTTTTAAAGAGAAAGAAAAGTACTGAAGAGTTACAAGCCTTTCCTGTATATACACTGCTGATCAATAGTCTTTCTTGTGGTAACATCACTTGCTAAGAAAAGAGGAGAGATCTACAATGGGAATCAGAGTGACTGCAACACAAATAACTGTGGAACAGTACAAAAGCAGACTCATGTGCTAAACTTGTGTTGACAGTCTCTGATTCCTTCTAGTCCGTGGGTTCTTAGTGGAGGTGAATTCTTAGTAGAGCTGTTTGGGAGTCAGTGGTCACCCCCGTTTTGGAAGGAGCTCAGCTATGGTATTCACTTGGCAGGATGCTATTGCACTCACCAGAAGGCATCTGGAGACACACATGAAGCTGCCACAAAAACATGCAGCTGTCTGGGTGGGCATCAGGCTGCAGGGAGTTCCAGAGCTTGGCATTGGTGTTGGATGTCAGTGGAGACAACAGCTGTGTGAGGTGAAACCAGGTCGATGATCTGTTCAGCAGGATGGCATAGCTAAGAGAGGAGGTAGAAAGGTTAAGAATTATCAGGGACTCAGAGGAGATTGACTGATGTACTCACTCCCTACCACTACCGTGGCAAATGCCTCAGCCAGTTGCATCACAAGAAGTGAAAGATCCCCTACCAGACAGAAGGGGGGACTTAAGGGATGGGGAGGGAGGCGAGGGGGCAGTGAGAGGGTTTTGAAAAAGACCCAGTTAATCAGATTTCAGCTCAGGGTAGCACATGTATCCCCTTCCAGCCTCTGTGGTGCCCTTCTACGATACATAAGAGCCTCTGGAACTGGAGGGCCTGGCACACAGCAACATGGACAAAGTTGCATCCAGGCTGTAGGGGCTGCCTAGGGTGAGTCAGTCTATTCCTACTTCTGTCAACAAAAAAAGAAGGGTGGTAAATCCCTTCTAAGGGGAAAAGAGAGTCCAGCCCAATGTGCCAATGGGACCCAACCCATAAGTTGACTGCCTTCTTAGGGCCCAGGAAAAGGATGTTACCAAGAAACACTCCAGGCTGGTACAGCCCTCTAATTGTTATCCATTACTGTTTTTTCATATGGGCAGCGATGAAGTTCCTACAAGAAGTCTGAGGACTATCAAGAGGCACCTCAACTCCTAAGGATGAGTAGTTGAGGGACCTGGAACACAAGGTGTGTTATCCTCTTTCCTGCCAGTTACAGGGAATGACACAGGTAGAACCAAGAAAATTACACAGATTGATACTAACTCTGAGCTTGGAGCCACCAGCAGAATTTGGGAGGTTTTAATCATGGATTGGTTTACACAACACCAGGTCTACTGACAACAGATGGGGTACACCTGCCTCAAAGAGGAAAAAGAATCCTTGCTCAGGAGTTAGCAGGGTTCATTGAGAGAACTTTAGATTTGAAGGAGGAAAATAGTAAAATCAGGACCACTGGAGATAAGATAGGGAGTGGCATTTCAGTGTTTGAGGGACAGTGTGTTAGTGAGGTCCTTCGGTCTGCTATCTCACTAGAAGTAGGGGCTGGAGATCCATGTGGCAGCAAGGATTCAAAGGTTAATGATGGAACCATCTGAAACAGTCATGCAGGAATCAATGTTTTCCCACTGAAAAGGCAGTGGAATTGATAACCCAGTTAAGTGTATCTATACTAATGCATGCAGCATGGGCAAAAACCAGAAGGAACTGGAAGCCATGGTGCAACAGGAAAACTATGACATAGTTGACATCATAGAGTCTTGGTGGGATGAGTCACACAACTGGAGTGCTGCAACGGATGACTATAAGCTGTTCAGAAGGGAAAGAGAGGCAGTGGGGTAGTCCTGTATTATAGAGATTAATGATGGTAATGCTAGAGTTGAGTGTTTATGGGTAAGAATCAGGGGACAGTCAACAAGGCAGACATCTTGGTGGGATTCTGTTATAGACCAGTCAACCAGGATGAAGAAGAAGAAGAAATATTTTATAAACAGGTGGGAGAAGTCTCACAATCAGTAGCTCTTGTTCTCATGGGGGACTTCAACTTTGTCATATGTCTGCTGGAAACACATCACAGTGGAGGGGAAACAGTATAGAAAGTTACTGGAATGTGTGGAAGACAACTTCCTGGCAGGCGTTGGTGAGTGAGCCAGCTGGACCTTTTTGTTTATGATCTGAAAAAGACTGGTGGGTGATGGGATGCTTGGAGGACATCTTGGGCTCAATGACCACAAAATGATGGAGTTTCTGTCTCTTGGAGAAGTAAAGAGAGGGATCAGTAGAACCATCACCTTGGACTGTCAGACGACAGACTTTAGCCTGTTTGGGAGACTGTTTGAGAGTCCCTTGGGAGGCAGTCCTGAAGAGCAACAGAGTCCGGGAATGTTAAACATGTTTTAAGAAGGAAAGCTTAGAGGTGCAGAAGCAGGCTGTACCCATGTGCTGGAAGATGAGACAGCAGGGAAGAAGGTTGGACTAGATGAAGAGAGACCTTTGGCTGGAACTTGAGGAAAATAAGAGTGTGTATCAGCTCTGAAAGAAGGGACAGGCAAATCAAAATGATTACAAGGATTTGGTGAGGATTTTCAGGGAGAAAATTAGAAGGGTCAGAGTCCAATTAGATCTTCATCTGGTTACCGATGTAAAAGACAACGAAAAACGGTTTTACAAATACATCAGCAACAAGAGGAGGGCCAAGGAAGATCTTCCATTCCTTGTTGGATCCAGAGGGAAACACAGTGACAAAGGATGACAAAAAGGTTGTACTTAAACACCTACTTTTCCTCAGTCTTTAATAGCAAAACCAGTTGTCCTCAGCGTACCCACCCAGACCCCCTGAGCTGGAACAGATGAAGTAGATGAATAGCAAAATTAAGACTCCATAATGAACTAGAAAATGGTTAGCGAACTGCTACGCAACTGAGACACCACAAACCTATGGGGCTGGAAAGGATCCATCCAAGAGTACTGAAGGAGCTGGCCAAGATATTCACTGAGCCACTTCCCATCATTTACCAGCAGCCTTAGCTCGCTGGGGAGGTCCCAGTTGAATGGAGCTTACCAAATATGACTGCTCATCTAAAGAAAGGCCGAAAGAAGGATCCAGGGAACCATGGGCCTGTCAGTCTGACAGTGGAGCTGGGGAAGGTCATGGAGCAGATCATCTTGGGTGCCATCACACAGAACAACCTGGGGCAGGGGACAACCAGAGCACCAGGCCCAGTCAGCATGGATTTAGGAAAGGTTAGGTCCTCCTTGACTAACAAGATCTCCTTCTGTGACAAGGGTGACCCATTTGGTGGATGAGGAAAAGGCTGGGCATGTTGTCAACCTGGACTTCAGAAAAGTCTTTGACACCATTTCCACAGCATTCTCCTGGAGACTCTGACAGTCTATGGCTTGGTCAGGTGCACTCTTTGCTGGAAAAGAACTGGCTGGATGGCTGGGCCCAGAGAGTGGTGGGGAAGGCAGTTAAAATCCAGCTGGTGGCTTGTCATTAGTGGTATTCCCCAGGGCTCAGTATTGGGGCCAGCCCTTTTTAATATCTTCACTGATGATGTGGATGAGGGAATCAAGTGCACCTTCAGTCACTTTGCAGATATCACCAAGCTGGGTGGGAGTGTCGATCTGCTGGAAGGTAGGAGGGCTCAGCAGAGGGATCTGGACAGGCTGGATCAATGGGCTGAGCCCAGTCCTATGAGGTCCAACAAGGTGAAGTGCTGGGTCCTGCACTTGGCTCACAACAACCCCAGGCAGTGCTACAGGCTTGGGGAAGAGTGTCTGGAAAACAGCCCATCAGAAAAGGAGCGGGTGGTGCTGGTTGACAGCAGCTGAACCAGAGCCAGCAGTGTGTCCAGGTGGCCAAGAATCCAGTGGCATCCTGGTTTTGTATCAGCAATGGTGTGTCCAGGAGGACAGGGATTGACCCTCTGTACTTGGCACTGCTGGGGCCACACCTTGAGTTCTGGGTCCAGTTCTGGGTTCTTCACTACAGGAAAGACATTTAGGTGCTGGAGCACATCCAGAGAAGGTCAGCAAAGCTGGTGAAGGGTCTAGAGCACAATTCTTATAAGGAAAGGCTGAGGAGCTGGGAGTGTTTAGTCTGGAGAAAAGGAAACTAGGGGGAGGCCGTATTCCTCTCTACAACTACCTGAAAGGAGGTTGCAACAAAGTGGAGGTCAGCCTCTCCTCCCAAGTAAGTGACAGGATGAGAGGAAATGGCCTCAAGCTGTGACACAGGACTTATAGGTTGGGTTTTAGGAAAAAAATTCTTCACTGAAAGAGTGGTCGGGCATTGCAATAGGCTTCCCAGTGAAGTGGTGAAAATCAGCAGGTGGTGGAAATCTTCCAAAGGAGTGTGGATTTGGCACAAGGGGACATGGTTTAGTTGTGAACATGGTGGTGCTATATTAATGGTCAAACTGAATGATCTGAGAGGTCTTTTCGAGCCTGCAAAGAGCATTCTCTTAGTGCTTGCATTTTGACTTTTCACTCAGAATGAATAGTAGGTTGACATTTTTTGAAAGCAATGTCTGATGCAATACAATACAGAGACTGCCTTGAACTGATGTCCCTCAAGTTGTATCTGTCAGATGAGAAAGCTTGAAGAAATATAAAATAGAATTACACTTGTCTTCAAAAACAGGATAGCTTTATGTATAAATGGTAGAAGAAAATAAATAAACTGGTATATATATTGTTCTAAACCTTTGTTTTCAAAATTCCCAAGCTTAAATCATGGATTTTTCACCTAATCTGATGTACAGTGTACAATCAACTCTCTAGAACTGCTGAGTGGTCTGAAAATCTTTCTGCAAAATCAGGACACTTAGAGATACCAGCAGTCATCAACAACATGAGAAATGTATAAGATTAATGTATTTCTGTATATATGTATACATTATATATAAATATAAATATATATAGATATAAATACAAACTGAAAAACGTGTGTATATATATGCCCATATGCATGCATGTAAAATACTTTATGCATGCTAGTTCAATACTTACTGAAATTGATATGTTCTCAAGACTGCTATTTTGCTGTTTGCCATGGAAAAGTAGTTAAGTAATAAATACTAGTATATTACAGCTTACAAGAACCAAGTGCCGACTAAACTCAGGTAATCAAAAAACACATTACAGAGATTTTCAAAGTATTTCTCCAATTTTAAATGTAAAACTTTTATAACTTCTAGTAACATGTTCTAATTATACGGACAGATATGCATTTTCTATCAATTTATGAGAAAACATCTACAGATGTTTCCTTTTTTTAAATCTGCATAAAATTCAATGGAAACAATTGTCAGAGACTGGGCATTCAGCAGCACTAAATGAGCAACGCAGTAAAAACTGGCACAAGGACAAAAGGTAAAAGTAAATTGTTGCTATCATTGTGGGGAAAAAGAAAATATGTGTGCACATTCAAAGTCATTAGGAGAAAACACTGTTATTACACCTTACCTAAGAAAGATTCTACAGGGGAATATTTGCAGTAATATTTGTCATACCAAAAATCACCTCTTAATTTTGTGCACATCCTCACACAAACTTCAATTTCACACAAGACCTGCCCTTCAGGCCCAGTATCCTACCCATGATAGCAGCTCATAACACCATATGCTACAGAAAAAGGTGTCATAGCTCTGTAGTAAGCATATGTAGGATAATCTGTTTCCCCAGATAAACAGTTTTAGACTCAGAAGGGTGAACACTACAGGAATATCTTATGTAAATAATCAACATAAAAATCAGAATTTGGAAGACTGGCTGTTTGCCATTTGAATTCTGCATCTCTGCTTCTCTTCTTGTAACATTGCTAGAAAAGACATTGTCTGATTTTGCAGTATTGTCAAATGTCATTGCATAAAGCACAGCAAGGCAACTATTTCACATTTTTCTTGTGTGCTTGCTTTGACAATCCCTGCAGACTATAAAGAGAAATTGTTTAAGGTGACTTGTATATTAGCATTTACTGTGTATTCAGCCCACTCCCTTTGTTCCATTACTAATATCTGCTTTAGAATGTAAAAGCCTTTCCTAATCAAGTGAGAACAATACTCTAAAGCTGCAGTTTGATTTTTTGCAAATAGCAAATTATCCTATTTTAATAGCATAATTCAATAGCATTATGTAATGCTGAGCTGCAAAAGAACAGAGAAGACAGTGTAAGATTTAGATTCATTTGAACATTGTTAATATTTTTATTAATTTTTATTGGCATAAAAATAACCCAATTAAATAAACACTAAGCCAACATTTTTCCAGTAGTTAACCTCATTAATTCACACTACTCTAAAAATGAATTCTATGTCATTATTAAAACATTTTGATGATGTCACTGAGAATAAACTTACCCAGTTTTATGTATGACCCAGGCAAGTTAATTAAATTAACCCTCTGCTCTTGTAATATGCATAACAAAGTCTAGGGTGGTAGGTGCATCCTACACAAATTATAAAACTAACATGCATCATCTGCTGATGATGTTGTGGTTGTGACAAGAAGTGACAGAGTAGTCCCAGACCACTTGCCTCTCAGCCACACTGCTATCAAAGGGTCAGATCACCGACAAAACAGATCCCGATTTTTGTGGTCTAGGCATGTATTTTCTAGCAAGTTCAATGGAAGAAACAGGTTAAAAGCACCGTTCATGTTTTCTGGAGAACAAACAAACAAACCCCAAAACCACAAACAAACAATAAAAAGAACAACAACTAGGAGATTCTAATTGATCTTGACCCAAAAAAGGACAGTAAAAAGAGAGGTAAGGAAAAGTAAATGGCTTTGCATAGACAGAAAAATTATGTTACTGAGTAGGTGATACACATTGCTGTAATCATGCTCCAGAGATTATTGAATATTACTAAAACATCTATAAATTCTTATCAATTTATAATACTGTGATTTCAAAAACATCTTGGAAAGAGGCACAAAATAATCTTTGTCACTACAATATAAGACAGCATGTCATTCCCTTTTTTTACAGAATTTGCCATTTAGTTACCATTAAGAAAACTGGAAACTGAGCAAACAGCAGTATAAACAAGGCAAAAGAAAGGAATATTATGAAATCACAAACATTTTGGAGAAAAGAGACAAATATAAATAAATTATATTTCCAATTGCTGTATTGCTTATTCCTAGAAAAAAATACATTTCACTATTTCAGCATCTTCCATCCCTACAAAGGGGGGGGAGGGGTGTCCCTAAGTAGGCAGAAAAATAAAATGTTATAATTAAAAGTGCATTTGTATAAAAGAAGGAATCATGACAAATCTCCCATGAAAATAAAAATCCACTGGGCAGAATTTTCCCAATACACTCCAGAGGTTTCATGGGAAAACAACTTTACCTGAAAATTGTGCTTTGCATTTATTGATGTGATGAAGAGTGAGGATTCTGGCCCTTTGTTGTAGTTGTACTGAGTTGTATTATGAATAAAACTTGTACTAAGTTTATTAAGAATTTTGTTACTTCTCATGAAAACTTCAGGAGGAGAAGAATAGACAAATCCAAAAGAATTTTTAGAAAAAAAATATAACAAAGAAAAATGCCTTTTCTGCCAAACAACTCCCCTTTGTCCTTTCCCACCTTCTTCCCACTCATGTTTGAATGTTCTAGTTTTCCAAAGTTATTAAATTGTCTGCTCTTCTTTCCCCCTTACCCCAACTGAAGGCAACTTATAATTCCTGTTTCTTATTTTGAGGGAACAAGATGGGAGGGAGAAGAATTAATTTCTCAATTTGTGTGATCCAGTAACAGAAGAAATGTAACAGTTAAGTTACAACAAATCAAAATTAATAATACAAATTCTTAAAATACAGTGTTGCTATAAGAAACACATGCACGATTGAATGTTTTATATATATATGTGTGTATACATATATATATATATATGTATATATGGGAGGGGATGTCAGTTGCTCACATTTATTGAATTTGGGCTAACATCAAGGCTTGACCTGCCAAAGGAGTTATTTTCTTTTTATATTTTAATATCAGGGCAAATTAGACAAGCATTTTCTAATTAGTAAGAAACCAAAAGTCATATTTACTTGCTTTGGTCCAACACAACAACATATTTCTCTGCCTGGAAAACTAAGGTTTTCTTACGGTAATAGAGGGGCTTTGTTAACAATCAAATATACTTTAGGATTTTTTTTATGATATAGTTATAGAATACCTGGAGGCAGAACTGACCCATAAGGGTGATCAAGTCCAACTGTCATGGTTTAGAAATGGTATTCCCTAACTTAGTGTTCCCACTGAAACACTCCAAACCACACTGCTGCACACTCACCCACCACCCTCTCCCATGAGGTGGAATGGAGAGGAGAATTGGAGGCACAAAAGGTAAAGGTTTTGGGTTAAGAACATTTACTGGAAACAGCAAGGAGATAAGAAAATGAATGGTAACAGCAACAATATCAATAGCAGAGCAAACAAGAGAGGCAAAGGGTTCACATACAATCTGTCACCACACAAACCGGCATCACCCGACTGCTCTCTCTGTCACGCCTACTCAACCAGAAGGGACACCTTCCCCCTGCCCCACTGGCAATGACATGAGGTGGTATGGAATAACCTCCAGGTCCTGGCCATCCCCTCCTGGCTATTGCAAAAATTAACCTTGTCCTGGCTGGAACCAGGATACCAACTCAATGCCTGTTGGATTTAATTCAGTGAGTTATGGGTGGGGGTTTAATTCTTTCTTGGTTGCATTAGAAACTTTTATGACTATACATCTAAAATCTTGGGACATTAAAAATTGGGAAGCTGAGAGTTACAGGCATCCACTTCTTTCCACATACTTTGGGTAAATCACAACGTTCAAAATTTCTAAGATGTCTGCTAAGTCTGTAAGTTGTGGTGGTGTTGTCACATCTGCTGATGTTGCTCCCTCTGCTGCTTTCTCCCTCACAACTTCTCCACATATTATTTAATAAGCATCCTGTCTTCCAGGCTGCTGACTGGAGGGAGAGTACTGACCGCTACTTTATACTTGCACTCCACATATCCTACCAAAGTCCACGCTTCTCACAACTTATAAACAGCTAGCACAAATTTAAACATCCATGATGTTATATAGAAACAGCCATTCTATCCTTTCTAAGTAAGTATAGATTAAATTTGGCAAGGAAACTGCTTTTCCTTGATCCTTCTGTGGCTATGTTTTCACTTTGTACTTCAGAAGTTTGAATGCAAACGAAATTTGTTTGATTGAAAATATTAGTTTAGTGAAACTATAAGCCTTATTTAATGGTACGTAGAACAAGAACCACTGTATAAACTGAGGGGAAGTTACCCAGAAGGGAGGCCAATCTGGGTTCAGGAGGGGGATCTGGCATCAGTCAGCAGGTAGGGAGAGATTGTACTGTGCATCACTTGTTTGGTTTATTCCTTTCCCCTTTTATTATCATTATCAATATCCCTTACCATTATTACTGTGTTTTACTTCATTTTCAATTATTAAACTGTTCTTAACTCAACCTACAAGTTTTACTTTGATTCTCCTCCCCATTCCACTGGGGTGTTGGGAAGAGAGAGGGGTTGAGCGTGCAGCTGCTTGGCGCTTAATTTCCATCTGGTCTTGAACCACGACACTTCACTAAGTCCTTTCTAGGAACCTCTCTAGACATGAGATCTTTCTAGAAACAAGCAAGTGAAGCATGGTTAATATGAAACTACTGTGAGGCCAAGTAAAACTTTCAGACAGACCGGAGATACGTAGTTATCAGTGGTGTATTATAAAATGTGAAGGAAAATTGAATCTTCTGCAGGTGTATGTTTGATATTATTCAATTTCTCAATTAAAATGTGCTTATTAAATTCACAGAGCGCAGAAGGACTACACACACTTTGAGCAAAACAGAATTAGAAATCAAAATTATCGTGAGAAATTGGAGAACAGATCTGACAGAATAAGACTAACATGAAGTTCATACCTGGACAAGTGATCAATCCTGAAGCTGACAGATAGGGAAGAACTGATTAAACAGATCTGCCGAAGAAGATACATAAGTTATAGTAAATTGCAAATTGAAGAACAGGTCAACAATGGAGTGCTATTTAAAAAAAAAAGGCAAATATCAAAGGAAGATATATAGAAAGATGAGGAGAGTTGCCAACAATACGTGTAAAGCAATCTTCCACTCTACTCAGACAGAGCAGAATCCATAGAATACATTCCACTCCATCAAATGGAAATGATCCAGAGAAAACTAACATTCTAGAAAACATGAGGTAGGTAAAAATATTGAAGGAAGTAGAAATCTCTGGTTCATAGAAGTAAAAAGGAGAGGCATACATTTGCCAATGAAAATAGGCAAAAAGAAATTGTAAGAAAAGAAGGGAAACAATTCTGCTCTCTTCTTTTATAGAGACCAGAAGTAATGGGCTTGGATTGCAATGCATGGTTGAAGCTTAGTATCAGGAAAAACTTGTAGTGATAAAAGATACTCAAGCACAGGACTAAGTGGCCTGGGAGATCTGCAAGCTGTACCAGTGACATTCCAGAAACCTGCCTTGGACCTGTCTTGAAAAAGATGAACTACAGCACCTCTCAAGGTCTTTTCCAAAAGGTCCTTTTCTGATTCTGTGATGAAATACACATGAAGGCTTCAGCAGCAGATATATCTTCTAGACAGGTATGCCACTGGAATTCTTCCAATAAAAAGAGATGACGTGACCATATGCACATAGAGTAAATGGTCATTTGGGGAGCTTCTGATGAATTTAGGCTGTAAGCCAAAACACATACTCTGGATCTACATCCTCTGTCACCACAAAAAGAGTGGCAATGACTGAGCTGATAACCATTCTTATAGAGATGGTGAAATGACCATGCCTCAAACCATCCATACAAAAAATCTTATAATACAAAAAATTCTGGACATATCCTACTTGCTGAGATTGCCTTCATCTGTATTTGTCCATACATGTTCCTCAGTGGAATAGTAAATAGGCAATTAAAAAATGTCTATTCTCATACTGCTGGATTTGTCAGCTCCTTAAATGCTGTTTAATTGTGAAGTACTATTGACTCAGTTGAAAACTCTTCTAGGGGTTAACACAACTGTCTTTCAGTAAATTTATTCTTTTCTCTCCACAGTCTTCTGTCCAATTGTTTTTCACTGTGAGTTCTGTATCATTTATCTGAGGATCTACTGGATATCATCCTGTCTACGTCTGAGTCTGTAAGGTCTGTAATATTGTTAATGAAAAAAACCAAACAAAAAAACAAACAAAGCCAATCAAAACAAACAAACAAAACAAAACAAACCAAACAAAAAAAAAAAAAAGGAAAAAAAAAAGGACCAACCAAAAAAAAGAAACAGCCAACCAAAACAAAAGTGAGAATGAACTGAGAAAATCCTCTGCTCTTGGAAACACCCATTTGTGTCTCTGACTTCCATGTTTATGAAAGGCAACCCGAAAACAAGTAGTAAGTCCATCTTTCACCAAGACTCCAGGGCTCAGACTGCATAAAAACAGATTTCAGCCTTTTTTTTACTCTAAATGTCATGATTTATGCAGGTCTTAGGATGAAAAATATGTCAGATGAGAAACTTAAAGCACAGATTACAGGCATTTGCAGAGATAAAAACCAGCAGAGAACACAGTTAAGCTTCGGATAGCGCCAAGATGTGAACTCTTCATCTCCTGTTTCTTCCCTAACAATTTACAGTCTCCTGATGTCCCTGGTGGTGAGTAAACTGAAGCATATTGCTCTCTCTCTCGTCTTCCTCCAGCCACTGCAGAAAAAGTAATGCACCATACAGAGCTGTACTGATCAAGTATTTGGTTCTGAAGATGCTCTGCTGGAAATGTACCAAAAAAATTTATCAGTTCTGTTCAGACACGACCAGTGTACAAAAGGTGCACTATGCAATTCTTGCTTGCTGCCAGCAACCTGTATTGTTGGCAGTGTACAAAGGGACAGGCCTATGATCCCATCTCTTCCCTATCTTATTTCAAAGAGGTCAATAAGAACAACGAATTAAAATGGCCTTAGCTGTGCTCTTTGTTTCTGTACTATGGCTATATATAAAGGACAAGGAATAAAACAGCAGTTTCTAAACATACAACAGTTGTTGACCCAACAGTTTCAGAGAGGTACCACAACCCTGCAAGTATTGAGCCATCACACATCAAAAGACAATCTAGGGCCTTTGAAGGTCAAAGGCTCAAGACATTAACTTTGTGATAAAATAACATTACACAAAAAAGAAAGCACCCGCTAACAATATATGCAGATCAAACAGCAGTTTCCAGTCCTACAAGATCGCTACTACAACTTTCAGATCATTGGAAGGACTATGGGATACCATTATTTAAAATACCACTTTGCAAGTTTTAAGAACCAGAATTTATTCAAACACTGATAGGAGGAAAAAAAAATGCAGATAGGTAATTTTGGGGTATTATTTGACCAGTTCTATTTCAAAGCAACTTTTTTTTATTAAAATGTCTGTTGAGTGTAAAGCACCTATTAATTTTTCATGAATGGTCACTGAACTGAAGCCACAAATTCTGCAAATAAACTTGTTCCAAATATAGCTCTGTGTACAGAACAAAACTGATTTATTTGTGATTGGCTGCTTAGAAGTGCTAGGATACCCAGGAGTGATGTTTCTCTTTAGCCAACAACTATTGGGCTCTAGCTGCACCAAGCATTCCCTAGTCACAGCCATCTGTGTCAATCTCAGACAAATGTTTTAAGATACAAAACTATTATGGCATATCAATTATTAATTTTATTACAAGAATTTCATGAGTAATTTTATATATGAGGATTGGAAGGCTGAGTAGTTTGGGCACCTTTCCCACTATGGAAACATTCAAGTTTCCAAATACCTTTTTTTAGCTTGATTAGTGTTTTCTGCAATATTGAAAAATACCCATGATGGTTCTATTTTTATCAGGATTTTTACTTCCAACTGTATTTGGTTTCATATATTCTAGTGAGATTCACTTCTCCTAGGAGGATGGTAGCTTCTTGCCCAGGGATAACAGTATCATTGCTGAGATAGCAGTTTTAATTTTTATTGCAATATTTTAAGAAAATCATATTATTGATCCTCCCAACCAATCAAACACAACATCTTCCGTCCTCCTCTCAAATCTAACTAACCACATGCACTCTACCCCTCAATGCTGTTCAGCTCTCCCCACTCACACACCTTACAGAATCTCACAGAGAAGAGTTCAGAATTCCTGCTCTGCTGAAGAAGTTCATTTCAATGGTTCCAGAATTCTTGCCTGAAGAACTGATTTCTCATCATCTTTGTTAGGCACATCTCTGGGCACAGGTCAACATGCTGCCCTGCTATCACAGTTTCCCTAAAAACATGTGAACAGCAGACACCTGAAGATACCTCCTGTACAGAGAGCATCACAACCTAACCTCCACCACTCAGGAAAACCTGAACTGAAAAACTGCCCAGAACCAATGGCCAGCCCCTTCAAGTTCAGCTTCTCCATGTCTCTGCAAGAACTAAAAGGAAATGCAGATTCATCAGCAAATAACTTGCATTTGAAGAGGAGATAAGCACTGGAGTGCTCTGTATACTGATGCTTAGCCCTGCTGTAGCTAAGGGAGCAATCAGTTCCTAATTATAGCTTTTGACTGGTGGCCAAGTATCTAGAAATACGGTTCAGCAAAGAGTAAGTGAGAAGTTTCATATCAGATAAAACAGTAAGTTGTATGGTTGTGTACATCTCAATTTGCTTACAATGAGAATATAAAAAATCCAGCACTAAAAACACTATTGAAAACGGGGGAGATACAAATTAACAACGTGACATAAACTTTCATCCTTCACAATAACATACTTATCCTGGAAGAGTTTTCCCTTAACATCATTATTCCATACACCGTCAAAAGGACATTTCCCCAGATTCCCTCCAGTTTCTTTCAAGTCAGATGTGAGTGTTTGTGAGGGTTCATCACTGTTGCCTGACTGCAGCAACTCACATGCGTTTCTGTCTCCAGAAAAGGCATGGCTGATGTATCATGAGGGGTTAATGAACCTCACCCTCACCTTGGAGTCAGGGCTGTGACATGGCCCTAATGTCAGAGCTCAACTAATACCAGCAGCCTATGCCACTAACTGCTCTAGTTTTCAGATGAGGTTCGAGGTGCCAGAGTATTGGTAGTGCTACATTTCTATTTCAAGTCCCATGATATCTGATGCTGTTTTTAATATCCATCCCATGCCATTGTGTAATTCCATGAGAATCTCTGCTTTCATTTTCAAGAAGGCAAGTTTCTATTCTGCTTAATTTTGAGGAAAACTTGAACACATACCTCAAGTGCATCTTAAAAACTCAGAAGCAGGAAGGCTGCATTATGTAATCAATTAAGAAAAGAGGCTGACAGAAGTCGGGGGGCTTATGAAAGACAGGAGTGTACAGAAAATGGGGAAGAGATAAAGCCACCATTTTAAATGCACCTTCACATTCTTATAACAGAGCTAAACGAGAACATGCCAACATATGGAGTGTTTTGACTGCATATGGAAAATTTAAGGACATTACTGTGGGTGATCTTTTATTAATCTTGTCAGTGAAGTTATTTTTTGAAACAACATGTTTGTGGGACAGATCCTCAAGAGATCTTAAAGACATTGTTTCAGGGAAGAAAGATGAACTACAAATAGGTAGATAGATTAGCTGTAGGACAAGGTCCTCTGGTATTGTCATATTCATAGCTATCTCTGCAACAAAGACTGCTAGCAGAAGTCAGTTTAAATTACAGAACAAAGAATTAGGGAAAAAAGGGGCAGCAGGAGGGTCTAAGATGATCCAGGGGAAGTAGCCTATGGCCAGCTATGCAGGGAGCAGTCTGCATCCGGGTCGAGATTGCCCTTCCTTCCTGGGGCTTTTCAGGACATAGCAAAGGCATTGGGGAGAAGAGCAGGAAAGGTGCTGTGAGGCTTGTGGTTTGGCCTTGGAAAGGCGGTTCCTCTCTGCTTGTTCCTGTCTCTCTGCCTGCAAAGCAAAAGAAAAATCAATGGCTACTTTCAAGTTCTCTGAAGCTGGCAAGAAAAATACTTTTTCAGAGAACTAATTATAAAGGCTGCATTCAAACCATGAATTGTACTGACCTTTGTCCATCATATTTCAGAAAAGGATGACACAGCAAGACTTATTTTAAGGCACCTGTTTCTACAGCTAGATAACCAAATTGTCACTTGGACCTAGAGTGAATTGCACCATGTCCCAGCCTGAATTCAGCACTGATCATCCAAATGGTGATTTGAACCTAAGGCTGCCAACAGGAAGTGAGCTGAGGAGATGAACCTTCAGAATAAAATTGAAAAGCTTAACAAATTGAACACATTTCCACCTTGTCCACCAAACCACAATAACAGCAAGGCTGCTGGGATAACAACTAAATGATGTAAGGGGAAGCCTTTTCTGTTTATAGAAGTAATATCTTGTGCTAGGTCTGCTAGCTGGGCCTGGAGGGTACACCATAGTATGTGCATGCCTCCTCCTGCTGTGTCAGATGGGCTAATAGGTGGTGCCTCTTCTCGAACTATGCTCCTCCTGTTCTCTACATTGTTCTTTTCTGCAATGCCTACAACAGTGACACAAACACTACTGGTAGGAAATGGCCCTACATTGTTGTTCCCTGATTTGAACTTCTTCCTCTGTGCAAGGGAGAGTGACAGGCTCATCAGTAACAGCAGTGACTTCACTCCTTGACTTTTAACAGAGTCCCTGTGGAGAGAGAGGGATGTGGAAAATATTACAGGGGTCATTGCAATATTCAAGCTCCAGATTTTAAGGCTCTCTTCCAAATGCAAGTCCGCCTCCACCTCTCTGCCTAAAAACTCAGTCCATCTGTCTGTCTTTCCTAATGATCGCTCATATTTTTATTTGTTTTTACTTCTAAAGTAGCTGGTGGTACAGAAAACAAAATATGTAAAGAGAGAGTTGGTTTGGGGATTTTTTTTGCTTATTTTTTTCTCCATCTCTCTTTCTGTGAACTTGCTTTAAGGCATTGGTTGAAATTGTTGCTTTTAAGTTTGGGTTGTGAAGAAGGATTTCATGATTCCTGGCCCCCAGAAAATTTTTCTTTACCCTAACACTTTTTTCTGCCATCTGGCATGTTTACTTGAGTAAATGTGCAGGGTCAGAGGCCAACGCGGACATGTGGAAGGACAGCTTTGTCATAAAAGCTGTAAGGAATGAGTGGGTGCTTCTGAATATAGCAGTGTGCACTTTATTCAGCTGCTGTACACAAAGAAGTGAGGTTAGTCATATTGCTGAAAGGAAATAAAGAAAACCAAACAGACAAGGAGAGTGTTAGATTTTACAACACAGGTTACTCAGTCCCTTTTACTTGGTTGTTTGTGGGGTTTTTTTTCTCTAAGCCCTTCTGGGCACATTTCCAAAAAATATGGCAAAGGGGACAATAAAATCTCCCTCTCTGCATTCTTTTGGCGACAGGGTTTATACAAGTTCAGTAGCGACCTAGAGGCCTTGAACTGCTGCAGGTACAGGTAGGCAGGCTGCAACAAGTGACAATACCCATGTTCCAGCTGTCAAGCCACCATCCATTTAAATGTAAAATTCTGATTTTGGCATCTTAGGACAGGAATTAATTCAACACAACTTAGAGGAAGGAAGGAACAAAGTTGAATGGGTAATATGAATGCAGCTGTTTAAATGTGAGTGACCTTGCACCATGTGAAGGTTTCTAGGTAGAAGGGATAGGTCTGGGTAAGCCACAGACACCCTTGCTTTTTTCATTGCTAACTTTGTCCAGAGTGGGTCAGATTTGTTACTCCTATGTGACTAGTACTATGTTAGCTCAAAGTCCACTCCCTCAAAGATTTTCTGCTTTCATGAACACTTCCCTATCAAACCTCATGGCATCTCTACTACACAATTCAGAGCTGCTTTGTTGTTGCCTAGAGAGTGCCAGTATCCCCAAGAAGAAAACCTAATTCAACTTGGGATCTTTTTGTATGGAATTTAATCAGCAGCTTTAAGAGGAAGAGGTTAACTTGGAAGTGGTCCCCTCTGAGCGGTGAGGTCTTCTATGTGGCTTCAGTGGGGGTTGGTGGCAGCAGAGATGGGATTCTCAGACCCTAGTGAAAGAGTGGCATTGGGGTTAGATCACAAAACTGGCCCCTTAGAATCCATCCCTGGGTCCAGCAGAGATGTTCAGCCTTCAGGGCAGAGGATAAGCCTGCCTCAAGATCTGCCTTCTTTCATCACAGGATAGGTACCAGACAAGAAAGACCTGCGAGACCTGCAGGACCTGCAAGGTCACTTCTACAAACAGGAGAGCAGAGACTGATTGTGGTACCTCTCTGCACAAAGCCTTTGCACTAGGAAAAGAGAGGAGGTTGTAACCACAGAAAGGATAGCACAAATTATTACTGTCTGAGAGCAAAGGGGAGCAGGAAAGGACACCACTCAGAAGTACACCCACGAGCACTGCCCTTTATGAAGATTACTGGGTGAAAAAAAATTCATCCTGCAGATCTCACTGCACAGCATAACATCACTAAATACTGTAAAGGGCCTTCAAAAGAGCAAAACCATCTGTCTAAAATTACTCCAACTACTTTCAGATGATATCTAAATCTGACCATATAGCAAATAACACACAGCTTAATACTGACATCTTATTGATGGATCCCTTTTTGAAGCTATGACATAATGTAATCTCTAAATCAACTTTACTGCATAAAGTCTCTTTCATTTATGTTTAATACATGAGCTCTATTAAAAGTTTGTATTAAGCCCAGACAATGAAAAAATGGAAAATTTCATCTGAGATCCTATCAAATTATCCTTGGAAATAGATCAATCAAATAAACAACAAATGCAAAAAAAGCCCAAGCACTATATGTTTTATCTATATCAGCCTGAATGTTGACATCACTGTGAAGTAATAGCTTTTTCTTTTGGCTCCTAGTCAAAACTCTTTCCAGGTTTCAGACCACTTGTCTCACTGCAATTCCTTTTTCCTCTCTATCTTAACATGTGCTGATAACATGTTAAAAAAAAAAAAAACACAAAAAACACCGTGGACTGTTTTCTTTGAGTCATGATGGAATTAGAAGAGCTAAGTGATTATTCTGATACAAACCTGATATTCAGACGAGTAAAAGCATGCCTCTCTAGAGGCTACCCTACATCTTAGAAGGTATAGCACAAGTTCTCCAGACATATCTCTATCACTACAAGGAAATTAAAAAAAAAAAAAGGCAAGTGTACTAATACAATTATATTAAATAGGTATAAATATTAACAAAGGTACACTAGTCCTCTCATGATAAATGTTACAAGAAAATCCAGGAATAAAAATTAATAGAGAGACTGGACATTTACAGTGGAGAAAAGAAAGAGATGTACCTTTACACTGAGAAAGTACTAAACGACTGCTCTATTTGTGACCTAAAGTAAAAGACTAATTTCAGAAAAACAGCTTCAAAACCCTACATTTCCACCAATTTGATCTCTTTGGGTACTTTCATAAGAGTAGTTGCTATTGAACCAAGATGAGCAGGAAAAAAAAAGGGGAAATATCAGTATTTTTTATGAACAAGTCCCAAATACATTGCAGGGAGCACATGAACTCCCTCAAGGATATGCCCTCCTGGTTTCAGGTGGGATAGTGTTAATTTTCTTCTTAGTAGCAGGTACAGTGCTGTGTTTTGGATTCATATTCTCAGTATGATTCATATTCTCAGTATGAGAGTAATGCTGAAGACACATTGATGTTTTGGCTGTTGCTGAGCAGTGCTTACCCTGAGTCAAGACTGCTCAGTGTCTCATACTCTGCCAGCAAGCAGGTGCACAAGAAGCCAGGGGACAACATGGTCAGGACAGCTGACCTGAACTGGCCAAAGGGATATTCCACACCACAGAACATCATGTCCAGTACATAAACTGGAGGGAATTGGCTGGAAGAGACCAACTGATTTTTGGGCATTGGATGAGCATTGATCAGCAGGTGGTGAAGAGTTGTATTGTGCCTCACTTGTTTCTCTTAGGGTTTATTTCTCTATCCCCTTTACTATTATTGTTATTGGTGTTGGTGTTGTTAGTTTTGGGGCTTTTTTTTTAATTATTAGACTGTTCTTATCTCAACCCATGAGGTTTTTCTGATTCTGCTCTTGACCAGAAGGAGGTGAAGTGAGAAAATGGCTGTGTGGTACTTGCATGCTGGTTGGGGTTAAACCACATCAGGAGGTCAGTTTACTTGTCTGCCTACACAGGAATTGCATCATGGGTCCACCCCTATGAGTGTCATCTCAAATGAAATGTCAGCCTAACACATTTGTATTTGGGAATCTGAAGCACAATCCTAAAGCAGAGATACTCTTCAAAACTTCTACACCGGGGACTTAGAAGTTGGTACATCAGATCTTGTTTACTATTTCATGTTTTCTTCTGAAATTCCTTCTATAACCTTTTGCAAAGTCTATCAGTAAATAGCCTTGTCTTAAAAGTGCATATTCAGAAATCAGCCACCAATTTTGTGTTGGGCTAACTTTAACCTCGCCTAACAGTGGTACTGGCAGTATATAAGCATGAGACACCAAAAAACCTTTTCAAGAAGCTTTGGACACTTCTGTCACTATATCAGTGGCAGAACTGATTCAGTATCATTGCAACTACAGACATTCACGTAACTCTTGGATCATTTATTCCATTTTCAAGTCTGTGATGAATAGAAAGCAGGTTCTTCCTAATTCTATTTAGAACTCTAATTGGGTTGCACTGTCAAGGGACTTCAGTGATCAAACTTGCACATGTGGGGTAAAAAGGCAGAAGGAATCAAGTTTATTCATCTGAAGGAGTCTCAAGTATAAGATTGTCCCAATACCACTCTGTATTGACAGTTAATGTTTCACCTATTGGTGCATACTAATCCAAATGGATTTTGCCAGAACAACGCTCAGCATATGCAAACATTAGAAGGACAGTGAGGCAGCACCAAGGACCAACCTCATGAGGAGCCAGACTCTCTGTAAAGCTCAGTCCTCTGTAGCTGCAGGAGTCACTGTACCATCTGTGTCAGAGGCCTCCAGACAGACAGACCTGCTGATGGCAGATGCAGCTCTCCAGGTCACAGGTTGTCAGAAGCACCTGATGCCTGTTTGTGAGGCTGGGGCAGACAGTTATTTTGTAGAAGGTGTGCCATGGATAAACACATCATGCAGTAGGTGAGCAATTGGCTCATGGGTCAATCACAGAGGGTTATGGTCAATGGGGTAATATGAGACTGGCAACCTGTGGGGTTCCACAGGGCTCCATTTTAGGCTCTGTTGCAGGACTGGAAGGGATACTAAGCAAGTTTGCAGATAATACAAAACTGGGAGGAGTTATTGACTCCATCAAAGGCAGGGAGGCCCTGCAGAGAGACCTTGACAAACCAAAGGACTGGACATTCATCAGCTGTATGAAGTTCAACACGGGGAAGTGCTGGATTCTGAACCTGGGATGGGGCAACCTGGACATACATGCCGACTGGGGAATGAGATGCTGGAAAGCAGTGCCACAGAAAGGGACTTGGGGTTCCTGATCAATGGTAAGTTGAATCTGAGTCAGCAGTGCCCTGGCAGCCAGGAGGGACAACCCTGTCCTGGGGGGCATCAGGCAAAGCATCACCAGCTGGTCAAGGGGGGGGATTGTCCCTCTCTGCTCTGCACTGGGGCAGCCTCACCTTGAATATTGTGTGCAGTTTGGATACCACAATATAAGAAAGATATTAAGCTATTAGAGTGTCCAAAGGAGGGCAATGAAGATGGTGAAGAGCCTTGAGGGGAAACTGTATGAGGAGCAGCTGAGGGCACTTGGTCTGTTCAGCCTGGAGAAGAGGAGACTGAGAGGAGACCTCACTGCAGTTACAACTTCCTTGTGAGGGAAAGAGGAGGGGCAGGCACTGATCCACCTCCTGGTCACTCTGTGGTAACCAGTGACAGGACCCAAGTGAATGGCCTGAAGTTGTGTCAGGGAGGTTTAGGTTGGATATTAGAAAGAGGTTCTTCACCCAGAGGGTGGTTGGGCTCTGGAACAGGCTCCCTGGGGAAGTGGTCACAGCACCAAACCTGACAGAGTTCAAGAAGCGTCTGGATGATAGTCATGGTGTGACTCGTGGGGATGGTCCTGTGCAGAGCTAAGGGTTGAACTCGGTGATCCCTGGGGATCACATCCAACTCAGCATATTCCATGCTTCTGTGACTTTGTTGGGTATCAACAAATCAAATGCACTTTGCATAAGTATTCATATCAACAATCTTATTTTAAAATTTTAGCCTTTGTAGTCAATGTTAAAACAGTATCACAAAGTCAGTCATTTCTCTTAAGTAGTGCTTTGAATTTTCTATATCAATAGGCAGTTAGAAATGTATGCTATTTGTTCATAAACATGAACACAAGAAAATGAACTGATGTCTATACAATAATTTATTTCAAATTGTTTGGTTAGTTCTATAAAAATGCTCATATAAACATGGAAATGTACATGCTCTCTCATATACTTACTCCTGCAGAAGTAAACAGAGACTTATCCAATGATTTATAACAGTATTTTACAACGCCTTTGAAATATATAGCTTAGCTACTTAGTTCTGTTTTTTAAATGTTCCCTTTATCATTATTACACAGTAATGATATTTTAATTACAGTAATTTTTATGTTTTCTTTTTATGTCTTGCTTACTCTTCAGGGACTATTGTAATTTGTGGAGAAATGGGGTTGTCATAGTGTTTACATGTGGTATGAAAGAAAAGGTAGTTCAGGAAACCATGATGATAGACACTCTGATAGACAAAATGCTGGATGTGAGCATAAGCAGCTAGCTCACCCTATTATGCTGCTAGTTGGGCTATGCATAAGAGTCAAGATCTTAATAACCTGAGTTTAGTTAAATATCACATCTCTGCAATTGCAAAATGAACATGTAACAAGCAAGGCCTTGTTCCATTGTCATGATTAATACACATCAAAAGGGATCTATATTACCATCCAGTGGAAATCCACATGGCAGGCTAAAGGTCCAGGACTAAATTTCTGCTGACAATAGTGTTTGCTTATAATCTTGATGTGTATGTATGCAATAAGCCTTACCTTGTAATATTAATTTAATACTGCCTGGGGTATAAAGTACACAAACTGTGAAGGAAAAAGGCATCACAGGGCATAGATTTTCCATTAGATTCTTTTTTTTTTGTAATTTCAGTTGAGGAAGTTGAACAGCTCTGATCAATGATCCACCTCAAGTCTTGCCAACACACAGAAGATTGAACCACTTCAATTTTAGTTGTTTTTCTAGCAAAATTAAATAAATGAATACTAGCTTGTTGGTAAACATCCCTTAAGAAAAAAAATTTGCACCCATTTAGCTGAACTTAATCACAAAATACTTCTATTAACAGAAATAACACATTTGATTTCAGCCAGCTAATTTAACTCTATTTATTAGTTAAGATCAGCATGTAATTATATAGACAATGACACATTAAAGGTACAGAGGTTTTCTAAAAATAACAAAAACCCAGTTCAAAGAGAAATTGCCACAATGCATACTGAAGAAGTAGTTTACATTCTTTGGAATCAGCTGAAGTGTTTGACAAAGAAGTATAAAAGTTAGCAAAGCTAGAATTTCAGAGCAAAAATGAAAAGCAAGCTTCCATGAGGCATTAGAACATAACCTACTGATCACTACTGATCGTCCATTTCTCCACTTCAATTTTATGTTCAGTCCACTAAGTGCATGACAAAATAAGAGAATTTTGAGGATAAAAGACTGAATTGTATGTCTGTTTGGCCAATGCCTTTAAATACCAAATACCATAAGGTAGCAACTTCAACCTCAGGTTTTTACAAGTGCATTCAGAACTTGCAGCACATGTGCATGGAGGTCAATCTAACCATGTCAGAGTGATCTGAGGTAGATTTGGTGCTTTAAGTGCTTGATCCTGTTTGAACTTTAACTCAAACCAAGTTGGAGTGGTCCAGAGACTGTAAAAGTCAAAGAAAACCTTACTAAGGTTTATAATAGAGAGTAGAAATCATCTTGAAAGTGCCACAGTTTAAAATAACTCAGTTGCTCTCCCTCAATACCTTAGTTGAGTAAACACATACTGCAACAGAGCCCCGATATATCTTAGATGAGAAAATCCTTCAGCCAAATGATTATCATTCTATGTTGTGATCTTTCATTTTAAAAAGTCTGGCATCGAAAAAATAGCTACATCTACCTCTGTACAGGCATTAAAGTTCCAAAAGATATGAAAATAATGGTGCCCTGAAGAATTAATCTCGTGATCAGATCCATCCAGATGGACTCTTGCTCTCATCCAGACTCAATAGCAAATGTTCAGGCTTAAAAGAATAATTGCCATAATTTTATGCACAGTCACATCAAATTAAGGATGTCATGTGTCATAGCCATTTCTGGCTCAAAATGGATAAATATATTCAATATTACAAATCTAGCTTGTAGCTTTTTGCATTTCACAAAGATCATAGCATTGTTTAGATTTGAAAAGACCTTGAAGATTATCAAGTCCAACCATTAACCTCACAGTGCCAAGACTAACACTAAATCTTATCTCTAAACTCCACATCTACACATCTTTTAAATATCTTCAGGGATGTTACCTTCCCTGGGTAGCCTGCTCCAATGTCTTAGAACCCTTTCAGTGAAGGAATTTTTTTCTAATATCCAAACTAAAACTCCTCTGGCACAACTTGAGGCCATTTCCTCTCATTCTGTGGCTTGTTGCTACTTGAAAGAAGAAACTGATACCCATCTCATTATAACCTCCTTTCAGGTAATTGTAGAGAGTGATAAAGTCTTCCCTGAGCCTCCTTTTCTCCAGACTAAACACAGCTTCCTCAGCTGCTCCTCCTAAGACTTTTACTCCAGATACTTAACTGGCTTTGTTGTCATCCTCTAGACACACTCCAGCACCTCAGTGGCCTTCCTGAATTGAGGGACCTAGAACTGGACAAAATATTCAACGTGGGGCTTCATCAGTGCCAAGTACAGAGGGATGGTCTCTGCCTTGGTCCTCCTGGGACACACCATTGCTGATACAAAACCAGGATGCCACTGGATTCTTGGCCACCTGGACACACTGCTGGCTCAGGTTCAGCTGCTGTCAACCAGCACCACCCGCTCCTTTTCTGATGAGCTGTTTTCCAGATACTCTTCCCCAAGCCTGTAGCACTGCCTGGGGTTGTTGTGAGCCAAGTGCAGGACCCAGCACTTCACCTTGTTGGACCTCATAGGACTGGGCTCAGCCCATTGATCCAGCCTGTCCGGATCCCTCTGCTGAGCCCTCCTACCTTCCAGCAGATCGACACTCCCACCCAGCTTGGTGATATCTGCAAAGTGACTGAAGGTGCACTTGATTCCCTCATCCACATCATCAGTGAAGATATTAAAAAGGGCTGGCCCCAATACTGAGCCCTGGGGAATACCACTAATGACAAGCCACCAGCTGGATTTTAACTGCCTTCCCCACCACTCTCTGGGCCCAGCCATCCAGCCAGTTCTTTTCCAGCAAAGAGTGCACCTGACCAAGCCATAGACTGTCAGAGTCTCCAGGAGAATGCTGTGGAAATGGTGTCAAAGACTTTTCTGAAGTCCAGGTTGACAACATGCCCAGCCTTTTCCTCATCCACCAAATGGGTCACCCTTGTCACAGAAGGAGATCTTGTTAGTCAAGGAGGACCTAACCTTTCCTAAATCCATGCTGACTGGGCCTGATCCTTTGGCTGTGCTGCATGCCACCTGATGGCACCCCAGATGATCTGCTCCATGACCTTTCCCTTCTTGCAGATGGGTGTCTTATCGGCTAAGCTCCAGTCAACTGGGACCCTCCTGGTTAGCCGGAATTGCTGGTAAATGATTGAAGGAGGCTTGCTGAGCACTTGTTCCAGCTCACACGGTACCCTTGGGTGGATCCCATCAGGCACCATAGGCTTGTGTGTGTCTAAGTGGTGTAGCAGGTCACTGACCATTTCCTACTGGACTATGGCAGCTTCATACTGTTCCCCATGTCCGTCTTCCAACTTACAGTCTCCGTACTTCCACATCTTCCATTAAAGACAGGCAATGAAGGCATAAGAACCACAGACTTTTCCTCGTTCTTTGTCAGTTTCCCTCTGCATCCGATAAAAGATGGAGATTCTCCTCAGCCCTCCTTTTATTGCTGATATATTCATAGAAACTTTTTTTGTTTTCTTTTATGGCAGTAGCCAGATGAAGTTCTAGTTGAACTTTGGACTTCCTAATTTTCTCCTTTCCTGACCTCACAACATCATTGTAGTCCTCTTGAGTTGTCTGCTCCTTCTTCCAAAGACCTTATCTGACGCTGGAAACTACAGATAACACAAATTATTTATTTCCAGTTTTAATGTTCCCTAACTCCACTCTATGCAAAAGTTCAGTGTCTAACAAAGTAAGAATCAACCTCAAACTGATATTGATCCTCTCTGAAGGCAGAACTGAAGTTATCAATACTCTTAGGCGATGTAATAATGAGAGAGTTAAGTATATCAGACTTTTCTTTAGACTCAAAAGTTTATTAATAGTTATTAAAAAATAAAGATGATCCTTAAAATGAACATCAGAAATACGTTATAGTGGTTGAACCTTCATGTTGCTATAGCTTCAGCTTTCAATAACTCCTTTTTTACAGTATCAAGATAAACACACACAATTTCCTCTTCCCCTCCCCTTCATACTTTACTTTATAACCTTAGGTTCTGCATCAGAGACCTGTATTTCTGTTTTGATTCCCTTTTCACACAGGTAAACATTGTACTTTTTATTCGATATATGTCATTAAAGTCAGTAAACAGCAAAAATGAATAAAACAGCAACTTGTGTATTTTTAACACCTCTGTGTTAAAACTACTTTGCAATAGGGAAGAAGAACAGATGCTCATTTCTAAATGCTAAAGCCACCAACTGGGAATATGCCAGTTGTAACTGCTGCCATCTGTTTTCAACTGTTCTTTTTACCTAGCTCGCTGAGATTCATATCCAAATTCACAGCCATACGTTCCACTAGGAAAAGGGCAGTGGGAACAGTATAAGCAGAATTTTTCCCATGTGCTCTCACCTGCATTAAATAAGAACTTTTGGTATTACTGGTCTGCAAGATCACTGTGAAATGATAAATCGGGGGCACTTTTTTCAAGGATTCTATGGTGATAACAGTTGTTTAATAACCATTTTTCGTTACTGCTTTCCCACATTTCATATAACTTGTTTACTTTCGCACTACTGCTGTTCATCTTCCTACCCTCTCCCTAGTCAGGTAGAAGTCGATTATATAGCTCTAGGCTTCTATAGGGGCAATCCAACTCCTGCTGGAAACAAAGCACCTTGTGCATAACCAAGTGTCTGTTACAGAACCAAGTTACATTGTGCAGTTAATACCTATTTTTGTGTAAACACATTCAGATATCCCTTAGGTGCATGTATTCATAGTTTCTGCAGTGTCTGAGACAGACTATGGAAGTATCAAATTGACATAAGTACACTATGACATATATAATTAAAAGAAAAACAACAAACCTCCCATTAACACCAGCAAAACCCCTTTGAAGTGCCCAAATGTCCTTTTGTTAGTTAAAAAAAAAAGTATATCCATTATTAATTCTTCTACTGATTCCCACACATACACAATAAAAAGCAAAAGAAAAAAAACATTCTTCATCCCCTCCTCACCCTCAACACCATTACTGGATAACTATTTGAAAGATTTTATGTCATTATCTGGGCTGTTCATTGCTGACCTAGAGTGTATCACTACTGGATATTTTATATATAAGGGTTTGCAACTAGTCTACAAAAGATGTGTGTCTGCAACAGCTCCAGAGTGACTTCTGTTTTTCAGGGGAGCTGCTGCCTTAGCCAACATAGCTACTGAATCAGGCTCTTCAGGAGTAAACCACAAGAGAGGCTAATATTTGCACGAAAAAGCCAAGACCTGTAGCTGGCCTCTGCTACAGACTACATCTCCACACCTCAGACAATTTTTCTGGGGTGTTTTCATAGACAGGCTGGCCTGAGATGCTGGCAGTATCTTCATTTTTCAATAAAAGATGCTGCTGTAGGATTCTATCAATGTTTACTGATCCATGTATCTTTTTAAAAGGTGGGGATCTCACCTCTCAAAGATGTGAGCAGTTTTCAGCAGCATTGGTGGCATGAGCAATACTGAACCTCTACCTGCAATCAATCTGATCATTATCTTCTGTTTTCTCTCTCCATCATCAATTTATTGCAGTCTTACTAGTCATTCTAATGAGTAAACTTTGAGCTATAACAAAACCACCACTCCACCTGAAGGTGGAAGAGATGGATAGAGAGGACTAAAATGATGTAAAAACCATGGGTCAAAGTAAGGCATTTCTCAAAACAATGTGAATATGAAGGATGTCATCTCACTTAGTCTTTGTTTCTCATGATCATTTTTATCCTGAATGTTAAAACACACAATTGAGAAAAGTTCTACCTAACTATACTTTTGCTTCCCTTTATTAGGATTATCACCTAAGAATAATAAAATTTAAAATTGTCAGAAGAAAGAAGTATTTTTCTCTTGAGCTCTGTCATTACATTTAGTGCCTTTGACAGCACTTTGTTCCCCATTACCTTTTATTGATAACGATTCTTGAAGTGGCATCAAAAGAGAATGCAACATTTTTCACTCTACTTTCCTATTTTTAACGTGCTACAGTGATCACCAAAAGGAGGAAAGGGCAAGTGCCACTTTTATTGAGCTACATCAGAACTGGTAGAAGTCTGTGGACCATAAGGAACAGCAGAAATCCTGTAAACAGATACAAAATGCACACTCTTACCATCTTTTCAACACACACTCTCATGTTCCTGTTTTGTAAACAATGTGGTGTCATGTCATAAAAAATAATTATATGAAAACCAACACTGATGTGCACAATTCATGAGTCAAGTTACTGTGATATAGAGCTTTGGGGTCTGGAAGCCTCTGGAACAGTGGGTTCAACAGCATAGCACAAAGCAGGTGATTTTTGTAATGATTCTGGCCTCATATCCCTCTCTGTAAAAAGGCTCTACTCTGCATCTGTTGCTATCCTGTTTAATATCAAATAACACTTTTGGGGCATAGACAATAGATGTGCATGGCATTCTAAACTTGTCCAGAGCTTGCAGACAACCTGTGCAATACAAACAAAGCTAATTCCTGCTCATCTTTCTGATGAAGTCAACCTTTTATTTCATTGGTCTTTCAGGGGTTATCCTTGTTGTATTAAGCAATGATGAAACAGTGAAACCCAAAAAATCTTCCTCCACCATCTGGAGAAAATCAAAGCCCTGCATTATGCAAGAGTCTCACCAGCAGTGTGGGGCTGGTCAGTATGAGTTTATCATAAAGCCTGGCATGCTAAAGGAGTGGTCTCAGAGTGTCACTGACAGACTACATACTGTATGGCTTGCTTTTCCTTCTGAATATTCCAGGAGAAAGAGGGGAAGGGAGACAGGAGTGAGTCTGTGGGACAGACAATGACAATGAGACCAAAGGAAAGGAAAAAAAGATACTTTTATAATTTCATTACTAAGTTCAGAGAGAGTTTAAGTGTTGTTTTTTGCAGCTGCTTTTGGTCCCTGCATGACTCTTCTGAAAATTCATATTCAAGTGTTTAAAGGTTAAACACCACAAATGAATTTACCTCATGATAATTGAAATGTCAAGAAAAAGAACTAAATGAGGAGAGATGTCCCTCAGTAGTCAAAGTCATACCTTGCATTACCAAACAGATCTTACCAGCTTTAAATATCTTCCTTTTCTCTTTATTCTTAAAATAAGTTCAGAGCAAGACAAGACATGAAAGGGGAAGAATGTGAAAAGCTAATAATAATTACTAATCAATAGTTCTCTTGAAAAGAAGTCAGTGTATACCAAGAGCAAGGTACCAGATAGCATATTTACTAACTACAAAAACTTACTGTGAAGAATATGAGGGCTTCTTTATTGGTTTGAGTAAATTATTTCAAAAGTGGTATGTCCTTTAAACTGAAACTTAACTTTTTTTTTTTTTAATCAAAAAAGAAGATTTAAAAAGTTCATGTATTACAGTATCATGAGAAAATATATATAGAAGACATATCACTTGGGAAATCAGTTTCTGAAATGGAACTGCTTTGTAATTAGTGTTTGAAAAAAGACTCCAAAAACTCACAACTCAAAACCAATCAAAGAAAACCACCAAAACCAACCAAACTTAAACAAATAAACTAAAACCAAACAAACAAAAAAAAAGCACACCAACAAAACCACACCAAAAAAAAACCCCAAAAACAAACAAACAAACAAACAAACAAAAAAAAAAAAAAGCAGAACTAAAGAGGTGAAAGATGTACCAAGATCAGGAAACAGCCACTGTCATGGGAAATGTCAAAAAGGACTCAAGGCTAGTGAGCCAATGAAGATACAGGGAATGATTTATGGACAGAGATTCCTAAACAATGCTATTGGCATCTTGAGGCATAGATGCCAATCTATATATAGACCCAGAAAATTTCTGTCAGTTCTCCAGCTAAGAGGCAGAAGCTCTTCCTGCTTTTTTCCCATGAGAAAAGTGTCAGGACAAGCATCATCCTTCTGCAGAGAACAGCTGACAGGTGGAGCGACTACAGGTAGTAGCAATACCACTAATTCCATGTCACTGACACCATGGCATGGCACACTTTTCCTCTGATGGTAACAGTAAGAAGCCACAGAAATGTCTGGGGAAAAGTAGCTGAAAATAGGAATCCCCTTATAAATGTTTTCTTTTTTTCTCACTTTTTTGTAGATGGTGGTCCTGAGTAGGGTCTTTCCATATTGTCAGGTCGTTAGAGAATGAGAGCAGTAGACAATAGAGAAAGGGGCAGTGGGTTTAAAATCTGGGACAGAGCCCAGGAACTGCTCAAACAGAGCTAGCAGTGCAAATTGACTCAAGTAAATCTGAATCTAGGCTCTGAGGTTTGATGAATTTGCCTGGATTGTCAATGGTGTATGAAGAATGATTTACAAAGCTTTCAGTGGATGTCCTCACTGGAAACTGTCTCCTCTACAAAAGTAGCTGTTCCAGTTTTTTTCTTCATCTGTTTTTGGCCTAGAATATCCATAAAATATTTTTTTAATATCAGCATCTGTTTAGTCAGTGCATAAAAATAGCACTTTTTGTCTCCTTCTTGTGTCTGAGCACATATACTAATTTTCACACACCAACCTCCAGCTCCACAGGAGAGCAAAACACTTCAGAAAAAAAAAAATCTAAAGGTTTTCTTTAAAAGTATATGTGAGATTGAGACACCATCTCTTCAGATGTAACATTACAACTGTTGTTTAACTTACTCCCCTCTTCAGAAAAATGTTTTATTATTGTCTTCACTGGCCCTTATGTACCAAATGTTACCAGCCTGGCCATGATCTAGAGTTGAATAATGTCACTAATGCTTCAGGCTTTTATTACAAACATAGAATTGATAGCTGAGGTTTTCAAAAGTTAGAAGTTAAATTTAGGGTTTTTCTTGCATATTTTATTATTTTAATAAATGGTTAGTTACTGATTACTGCTAATCAGCCAGAATTTTTGCTTTAACCAAGATTCTAAGTAGTGAGTATTACAAACATAGTCCAAGTATTAAAATAAATGTGGTGATTTCAAATTCACAGTGTTTCTTTTCCATCTTGTAACAGGGAAAACAAATCTTGCTGAAACTGCCCTGAACTGCACCAGGGCAATTTCATGCTTGTGTATTTCATGAATTATTTACCCATATACAGTAAAAATGTGAATCATTCTCTCTTTAATTGCCAATATGTCACTGCTAAGTGTACATATGCAGCTGACAGACTGGGCCAACATTTGCTGCAAGGGGACAGTATTGAGAAGGCAGCTGTCATGGTGATATCAGTGCTCTGGTCAGGCAGAGCAAGCAGACCAGGCATGCACAGATTCCATTATTTTAGCCTTATTCTTAATCCTGCCACCCTACAGAGAAGGGTTGTTACAGGCTCAGCAAGCAAAGGCCTCAGCTGCAGTCTCCTGTTAGCTACCGGCCATAGTAGCCTCTCTGGGGAACTGCTAGTCCACTGCTTTCATCTATAGATGTTAAATGTTTTTCATATCTTTGGCATGGATTCCCTGGGGACTTACCAACTTGTTTTTATCATGTTTTTAAAGATTTCTCTTCAGGACATGTTTGACTGTACTTCTTTTCTACATTTAGCTGAAATTCAGGGAAGTTCATAGGTTCTGTATGGTCAAGACCACACACAGAGGTGGGGAGCAAGGTATTTGGTAGCATTTATTGAATATTTTTCATTAAGGGAGCCTAGCAGCTTGAGGGATTGCAGGACAATTGGATCAGATAGACTACTGTGCTCACTTGGTTTGTTAAAAATCCCTTTAGCTCTGGAGTCAATGTATCTAAAGTACTGTTGCAGCTTTCTAGCAGTTATAGGTAAAGGATCTGCATAGCCTCATTTAATTTCTTTACTTCTTCAGAGATCTGCATACTTTTATCAACTCCATTACTTTAGGGGCTGTGATTGGATTTAACTTCCTGCACATGAAATCAGTGTCAGCTGTTATTCTTTCCACACATTTGTTAAACTCAGTCTGATCCATATGGGGCTATGAGGCAGAGACATAATAGGTATATTACAGTTTACCACAGAAAGACTAAAGGACCTAAGATCTGGAATGATTGTTCAGATAAAGACAACTTAGTTCATATTTTTACTGCAGTGCTTTTAAAGGCTGACATAATTGATGTAAGCCTCTGCAGCCTGCCCCTCCAAGTGTTAGGAATGGTAAGCAATACAGAACTTTCTCACACTGAACTGATGTCTTTTTTTCCCTTAGTGCCCCACTGCTCCCCTCCCTCCAATATAATATCAGTGAGTTTGTGGATGATGCTGGGTTAGCATCTCTGGAAAAATATGGTTTTTGTCTAGGAAATAGGCATAGCAAAGACAGAGAGAGAAACTGCAGAGTAGATTCTACAACACACATAATTCTTCCTGAGCACCTTTTTTTTTTTTTTTTTACCAAGAGAAGCTTAGGTCCAGGCATCATTGGCTTCCTAGCAAGGATTTCCACTCTACTACTGGAATCCTAAATGGCTTGCTGACAAGTTACCAAAGCTCGCAAACACTTTTTGTAGTTTTACTTCTATTACATCTTCAATAATATGAAAATTGCTGGATTTTTAAGATAATTAATGTCTCAGATAAAATATTATTTCTGACTAACTTTTCTGAAGTTCTTCTGATGCACATATGTCTTCCAGCTCTGTTTGTTACCCTTTTCTGCCTTCTAACTAGACTAACTTTCCTCCCATCCCGTGCTTCGTGCTGAGCAAGTACAAAGATCATAAGCCTAGTCACATCTGATGGGCCTTCATGAGAGACTGCTGGTATGCAACACTTTCAAAACAGAAGTTAGAAACTCCCTTTTTTTTTCTGTGGCAAAATTAAAGAAATGGGATGTTATCTTACTCTGTGTGCTACTACTAGGAATAACTGAAACATGGTGGGACAGTGCAGATGACTGAAGGATCACAATAGGGGGCTACAGGATGTTTAGTAAAGACAGGCAGTGAGGAAGAGTAGGAAGAACCATGCTCTATGTCATTAAGTAAAACCTGGAATGCATAGAAGTCAACTCTGCTGATTGTGGAAGCCCTATCAAATGCTCCTGGGTTAAGATCAGAGCAGTAGTCTTCAAGAGAGATCTTACAGTAGGTATCTGCTATTGACCTCAAAACCAAGATGATAAGGCCAACAAAGCAATATTTAGGTCACTTCAGCATGCTTCAGATCAACACAGTCTGATTTTTATGGGCACCTTCATTTACCCAGACATTTATTGGAAGAACAGTGGAGCAGCTCACATGTCATCAAGTTCCTGGAACAAATAGAAGCCTGATTATTCATTAAAAAAAAGTTAGATTTGCCAGCTGGAAAGGAGGAACTGCTGGACTTGTTACTCACAAACCAAGAAGACCTGCTTTCTAGTGGTAGCCTTGGCTGCAGTGATTACAATATTGTGGAGCTTGAGCACATTGAAGGTTTTAGATTTTAGAAGACCAAACTTAAGCTAGCTCAGAGCTCAGTTGGGAGAAATCTCATGGAAAGATGCCATGGAAGACAAAGGACCTGGTGAGTGCTGTGTGTTTTTCAAGAGGTTCAGCAGGACAGGTGAATTTCCCAGTCACCAGCAACGCTGAAAAGACAGATGTTCTCAACACTTTCTTCATTCTGTCTTTACCACCACTGTCGGGCCCCAAGCCTTGGGAGAAAATATCCAGGTTGATGCAAACACAAACCCGTGGCCAGTGAAGAAATAGTGGGCATATGAACTATTATAGGAGCTGAAAATATCCACCCGAAGGCGTTAAGAGAGCTGGCTGACATCATTGCAAGGACTATCTCCACAATCCTTGAGAAGTTGTGGAGATCAAAGGACATCTCAGAAGTCCAGAAGAAGGCTAATATCATTCCCATCTACAAGATAGGCTTAAAGGAAGATCCAGGAAATTATAGGCATATCAGTCTTACTTCAGCCTCTGGGAAAGTTATGCAACAAGTCCTCCTGGGGGCTGTCACAAGTCAGATGAAGCACATGAATGTGAAAATCCAAGACAGACCTTATTTCTAAGACAAAGTAACATGCTCGGTTGATGTGGGGCAGGCAGTGGACATTGTCCATCTGGATTTCTCCAAGGCTTTCCATACAGTTTCCCACAGCTTCCTCCATGAGAAACCGATGTGTGACAATCTAGACAAGTGGTCTGTGGGGTGGGTGGGGAACTGACTGGCTGCACCCAGCTCCTTTTCAAGCTGGTGACTTGTCACAAATGGAATCCTCCCAGGATAAAGATTAGGCCCAAAGCTGTTGATTACTTTCATAAGGGATCTGGGCAATGGGATCAAATGTACCCTGATGAAGTCTGCTGATGATACCAAACTGAGTGGGGAAATAGGTACTTTCAAAGGGAGAACCACCCTGCAGGAAGACCTGGATGGGCTGTAAGAGTGGACCAACAAGAACCTTATGAATTTCAACAAGGCGAACATAAGGTCTTGCACCTGGGAAAACATAATCCAGGAGTGCAGCACAGGCTGAGATCTACGGAGAAGGGGAAGAGCTCTGTGGAAAGTGACCCAGGGGTCCTGCGGGACATCAAACTCTGTGAACGAACTGTGAGCTGCTGTGGCAAAGAAAGCCAACGGGATGCTGCACTGCATCACCTACAGAGGTAAAGAGGCCATTATCCCACTCTACTCAGTGCTTGTCAGGCCACACCTAAAATACTGTGCTCAGTTTTGGTCCCTGGTATTTGAGGAGGCTGGAAAGAATCCAGACAAGGGCCATAAAGATGATCCAAGGACTGGGAAACTTGGCTGAGAGAGCTGGGTTTATTCAGTGTTGGGAAAAGAAGGCTCAGGGGAGACCTTGTCACCATGTTCTGTATTTAAAGGGTGGTTACAAAGAAGATGGAAACTCTTTTTTCAGGAAGTCACATGGAAAAGACAAGGAATAATGGATACAAGTTACTCCTGAGGAGGTTCTAATTGGATACAGAGGAAAATTTTTCACAATGATAACAATCCACCATTGCAATTATCTCTTCCACAGGGAAATGTCTACCAACACTGGACACTTTTAAGATTCAGCTGGACAGGGTGCTGGGCCACCTTGTCTAGACTGTGCTTTTGCCAAGGAAGGTTGGACCAGATGGTCCTTGAGATCCCTTCCTAACCTATATTCTGTGATTAAGCACATTTCCTAGTCTTTTGGAGCCATCTTAAACATGTAACAGTCTAGAGCAATGTTCTCACAAGCAAGGTTTATCAAGTCCTGAGATTCATGAAATAGAATTCAATATTCATTATAAAACTGAAACCAGTAATTTGTATTCTGCAAATATGATTTGCTTTGATTTTAAAATGCAGATTTATAAAGGATGTGCTGTGGTTGAGAGAGATGTGCGAAAAGTCAGATTACAAAGTTTACATATCACAGGTCACAGAAAATCTTTACACAGTCTACCAAAGCCTGGCACTCAGATAGGACAATGACAAATGAACCACAATGCTGAGAAATATAGGGCAGCATATATCAGGAGTAATTTTCACATGTATATGGCAAAATATGAAATGAGTTTTCACTATTCAGGAATATGTACTGGATACAACTGAGTATGCAGTGCACAATGCTTCAAGTATGTTATAAAAGTATGGAACTGTTTACCAATTACAATGCTTCATCACCTGTCCTGAGAAAAGTGCAGAAAAGGTATTTGTTAATGTTTGGCCATTTATCAGTTAATTACAAAGGAAGAAATCTCAGTTTATTTTCCTGAAACAAACTCTTTCCCTAGTCTGCCACATGGTTGTACTGGCTGGCCTGTTCAGGACTGGCAGAACAAGGGAGCAGTGGGAGCCTCTCTTCTGTGGCTTCCCTGGTGTTACCCCTATTGCAGAGCCTGCAGAGACTATGATGAGATGATATCTTAATCCATCCAGCTCTCAAGTTAGACCCCATTTTAGCGTATGAATGGCTTTGAATGGCTAACTCAGCTCATCCTAATTGCAGAAACCACACTGTAATATTTTTATTAGTATGTTTCCAGCTCTAGGACATGGACAACACCATGTATCTTACTTACCTTCCCACAGCCTCTGTTGATATAGAACACATTTAGATTACTCTTTGATTCTTTTTTCATAAAAATGTAATGAAATTAACTATTTAGAATCATAGAATCATAGAATCGATTGGGTTGGAAAAGACCTCCGAGATCATCGAGTCCAACCCTTGGTCCAAATCCAGTCCATTTACTAGATCATGGCACTCAGTGCCACGTCCAATCTGCGTTTAAAAATCTCCAGGGATGGTGAATCCACCACCTCTCTGGGCAGCCCATTCCAATGCCTGATGACTCTCTCTGTAAAGAATTTTCTCCTGATATCCAACTTAAATTTCCCCTGGTGGAGCTTAAGCCCGTGCCCCTTTGTCCTATTGCTGAGTGCCTGAGAGAAGAGACTGACCCCCACCTGGCTAGAACTTCCCTTCAGGTAGTTATAGACGGTGATGAGGTCACCTCTGAGCCTCCTCTTCTCCAGGCTAAACAACCCCAGCTCCCTCAGCCTTTCCCCATAGGACTTATGCTCCAGTCCCTTCACCAGCTTTGTTGCTCTTCTCTGGACCCGCTCCAGCACCTCAATATCCTTTCTGAACTGGGGGGCCCAGAACTGAACACAATACTCAAGGTGTGGCCTCACCAATGCAGAGTACAGGGGAAGGATCACTTCCCTGGTCCTGCTGGCCACGCTATTTTTGATACATTTCTGCCATACTACAAAGGTATTTGTTATTACCTTTTTTTTTTGGCACACATAAGAGAATGCATCATGCATGCCAGCATCCAGAGTTTGCTTTTGCAGCTGTGAGGTAAGCTGAAAAGGGATGATGCATACTTCTTTTCTTTGTTAAAGAGTAAATTGTATTTTAGAAAATTTGTTCTGATGTTATGGTTTAAAATGTCAAAAGTGGAGACATTCCCAAACAAAACTAAAAGTAAAAGGTAAAGGAGTTGGGTTGTGAAGGTTATAATATGCTATCTGTCATATCACCAAACACCAGAACCCTTTTCCAGTCCTGCAGTTCCTCTCCATTTTGGTCAGATATTCAACAGTGCAAGCACAGCAAACTATTGAAATAATACTTTTTTACTTCAGGGTGGAAAAGAACAGACTTCTAGTTATCCCTTTAGCTGCTGCTATATTGATGAATAAGTTAGGGCTACTAATCTGATATAGGGACCCAGCAATGAGACTGATGAGATCCAAGGGGAGTGGTTTCTCAGGAAGGCTCATAATTTCTGAGCCTTGTTAAAATGCCTGAGTGAACATGGGGAGGGAAAAAAATCATTTTATGTGGAAACCTGGAGCAGTATTACTGGTTTCTGACACTGCTGGTTACATCTCTTGTCATTGCTGATTCCCAGATGTGGAATGCAACCCATGGCAGAGGCATCAACAAGAGAAATGCAAAGAAAGTCCCTGACAAACAACTGAGGCAAGAGATAAAGAAGCTGAGACATACAATGAGGCTGACTCCTGCTTTTACCTCCATTCCTTGATTCATCCTTTCCTAGGACTGAGATTGCTACCTTCAAATAGTTCAGCTTAGTCTTGCAATCCTTGGATTTTCACCACTGCAGGGTACAGTGTGAGCTCTGTCTAGCAATTCAGGCATCTTCAGACAAAGGAGGTATCTGCCAAAGGCTTTCCGCTATCCTGACCACTGCCTGACTGCTATAAGGCCTGCAGAAGATTAAATGCCAGTCTGGTGATACTCCTGAGACAGCATAAGCAAAAGCAATCACACTCACAAACTTTTTTGCCTACCTTCCCTTCTGTTTCTGACGCAGGAAATAAGCAGCAGTAAATCCCACCCAAGTGTTTCACCTGAGGGATGTAACTGGCATGCTGGCTGGAGAAAACAGTTCTGCAGCAGAAGACTCCATGTTACCAGTTAAGAGCAAATCAAGTGTCAAACAAAAAGGTGCCTGAGCAGCCTTGGTTAATTACTTACTGAACAGCATCTACAAAGACTGCTGCCCTGTACTCACTTTCTGGGCCAAGAAGTCTTGTAGACCTTGAGCAGTTGCATCTATACTGCAGGGCAGATGTGCTCTGTGTTATACCCTAATTGCATTCCAAACCCCAACTGGAAAGAAACCTGAGTACACACCTGAGAGGAAGCCAGGCTGTTCAAGCTTTGTAAAGCCCCTAGGGAGTTCCCTAGCCCTGAAGGTCGGGGGACTGAGCTGTGAGTTGTCTCCTACAGAACTCATACTGAAAAATGCTTATAGCAAAAGCACTTGATATTAACTTCTTTTACTTGAGTTAAACTAGAAAGGGGTAAAAAAGCCAAGGACTTAGTTGGGCTATAAAGTGTCAGAATTTAAGTTTCAGTGCACCTTTGTTCGATCCCCAAAAGACAACAATTTTAAGGCTATAGACTCACAGACACATATAAAAAAAAACATATTCCTTAAAAAAATAATAAAACATAAATAAAATGCTCTTTTCTGGAACATGAATAATTGCATAAGTTACTTGTTCTCCTCCCGGTGGTGTTACCAATGGTCCTGTTCTGAAACAGCTCAAACGCTGCTTGTTGGTGTGAGGAGAGATATTCTATTGTTTGATCTTCTTTTAAACTTCACAGTCCTGTCCTCAGAGATAGCATTGCCAAAATACATCCTTCCTTCGGATTTTTTAAAGCTCCTATATTTTAAACTTTTCAAGATAAGAATTTTGTAATAAAGAGAGCTGCAACGTCTTCTCTAGAGAGAATGGAAGCTGGATTTCTCTAACCTGCATTGTGAATCATTTTAGTTTAAACTGGCCTGTGGGCTTAAATAAATAGCTGTATTGATTTGCCTCCTTTCAAAACAAGCTGCATTGTTTCACAGTAAGGCATGCCCCAGTCTTGTTCTCTTATCTCTTGTCAAAGCTTGAAAGTACACTACTGCAGAACAGACTGTTCAGAATACTGCAGAAGAAAAAATTGGTTATTGATGATATCTTGGGCTTGTTTTGTGCCATCGAATTAGAGAGAAATCACCACCTTTGTTCAACTTTAGGTAGCATGAAAGAAAACTGCACTTCAGGTACTTCAGGATAAGTATTAACCTTTGGACAGTCAGACAAGGTCAAACCAATTTGGAAGAAATAGCTAACAATAATAAGAAATATCTAAAGGTCAGTTACCTCACCTTTACATTATTGGGTAAGGTACTAATAACAGCAGCAATACAGATGTGCTGTTTAAAGGGTTTTATTTGTACCAGAATTGAAGAGATTTCTCTTGTTTTGGCTTAGAGCTGTCTGGGGCTCTAAGGGGAAAAAAAATACCACTTGGATGAGATATATTGGGCTACAATTCTGAAAGCATTTTCCATTTATTGTCCATGAAAGAATTTTAAAAGTATGAAATAAGTCACAAAAGACTGTTTGGCTTTAGGAAATATGCAGTTTTAGGAAAAAAAACCAAAACAAACCACAGAACCAAACCACCAATCACAAAACCACCAAAACTGGGTTCCTTGTGGTCCTTTCACAGTTCCATTTACTTTTCAGGTTTGTATTTTCAAAGTTCTCGAATTTTCAAAAATTTTCTTTAACTGAAATTGGTGCACTTTGCACCTTAAAAATTGTAGAAATATTAAGAAATGTGGAAAATTTACTATACAGCTGATTTCAGTCCCACTACAGGTAATTGGAAGAAATTACTAAGTGAATCATACGACAATATGATCCAGGTGCAATTATGAGATGCAAAAGATCATCCATGTGTCTAAGATTTTCAACTTCTAGGACTTTGTCACTATGGCTATTAAATCAACCCCAGGATATTCACATCAGCATAATAAGTTTTCTGGAGAGTAAATCATTTGTCTCTATAGGAGAAGAATATTCACAGGTGAATGGTGAATGATATTCACAGGTCTACATTCTGTGGACATGTTTGTATGTTTGAATGACCTTTTTTGCTGCTGTTTCTCAATCACAGAACATCTTCATAGCAGGGATAAGATACTATATGGGAGGCTATGAACTAAATACAGGATGGTATCATGCTGCTACTTGGATCAGTCAGAGATCCATAAGCTACTCCTAAAGGTATGATACTGATTTCAACTTTTTGGCTAGCTAGCAATATTATTCTTTCTGTATTTGTAATGTCAGGTAGCCATGACCTTGGGAGAAGAAATCTGTATTTAAATAGCTTAAAGGAGAGAGACCAAAACAAACAAATAAATACATTACTTATACATTCAATTACACAGTTGCTTTTGTAAGGTATAGAGGGGAATGTAAATTGAATGACTTGTTTTCTCATGAATTGTTGTTCCTTGTCTATCTTTACATGAAACAAGTCACAATGCTTATGTTGTTTGCCCTAGATCTCTTTCCAGCAGGCAGTCCTGAAACATGAAGGCACAGTGGGAAGCTGGGACGCTTAGTATCCGGAAAGCTCCTGTGAACCTTGACCTCAAGTTTCATATTATTGACAGGACTTTTTTCAGCAACCAGTTTGTTGTTTTGTTGGTTAGAGAGTTTAAGGAATATGCTGAAATAAATTCATTGTCCTGTTGGAGGTAGCAAGGCAATTTTTTCCCTTTCCCACAAGACTTCAAGTATTACTATCTTTTGTGATACACTATAGCAGCTCTCTCCATCTGTTTGGTGAGACTCTTGATGTTTGAAACAACTTGCAAATTTGCATCATTTTTTTTTTACTTGTGGTTGTAATAAAATTAAAATAATCCCTCATGCTCAGTGCAATCCCAGTGATCTCTGAGGATTGCAGACTACCTGTAGAGAACTGTTAAAAACAGGGAACTGATAAAGAGTAGCCTGTTTCGCCATTGCCTCAGCTCCATCGAAAAGACTTGGGGTTAGACAATGGTTGCAAAAACAGGATGTTTAGTTAACCACAACCTACTGGCTTTGTGTGCCAGAGAAGGTGTAGCATGTGAATGTCACATGGACACCAACACTTCAGCCTATAGACTTTAAGCGCATTACGTGAACGTGGTGTGAACACGAGTGCCTGCCTGCAGTAAACGCCATTGCTGGCTGACTACACGGCAAACATGCTGCTGCCATCACCTGTCGCAAAGTGTGCCACTCAGACTCTATAGAAGTAAGTTCCCAACGTGCTCAGATGGAGATCTCCCCCTCTGATGGACAGAGGAGGGACCGGATCTACGGGACGCTGCTGGATGGTAGTGACTATCCTTTACTTTCTGTAATTACTCTTTGCTTTTTCCTACTTTTCTCTCCTCTTTAATAGAGAATAAAAGTGAATTATTGTTTTGGTTACCAACATCTGACCTCATTTGTGTCTTAATCTCTCTCCAGGTATATTAGAACTTTTCTGCTTTCCGCACTTGCGTATTGAGACAAAATTTGCCTCTCCGCACTCTGTGGATTGGAACATCACCCTGCAAGAGGTGACCAGCATGAGTCCTCTTCTGATTGTTCCCTGACTCTGACAGTAACAGCCCCATGAGGATGAAGACAGCTGCCTCTCTGCAGCAGCTGGAGTCAGACTAGAAAATGAAAGGGAGGAAAGACAAACATGTTGCTATCAGCAGCCAGACTTCACGAGGACAAAAATTTTATTTCTGGACAAATTCTTTATGTCCACACTTGACTCTACCAGGTAATCAAGTGCAAAAGCAAACACACAGATCAGTGACTTTCTTACAGGCCGGGGAGAAGAGAGATTTCCTCTGTACGGGCATGATTTTGCACCAGCATCCTATGAGTCGTCCAGCAGATCAACACCGCCTCAGAAGACGAAGTAGAGGGGTACATTGAATCACAGAAATGTTAGAAGGTTATAAACACTATGAGAAGGAATAGTTAGAGTCAGATCTCAGCCTCTGTAGTAGCAGCTAGACTCAGCAAGCAGGCAGCAAGGGCTAGGGATATGAATTTCATATCGGCCTTTAGCTAATGCAGTAAGAACCCAAAGCATTTGGTATTGATTTGAATACGAATAGGAACAGGCCTACAGAAACAGCTAGGAAATCACCTTATGTCTTACTGGGATGAAAAAAGGTTAAATTTAACACAGGAAGATAAAGGAAAGTCACCATCCTTTATTTGACTGTGGAAGAATGACTCATTTCTAGCTCAATTAAAATAATAAATAATGTTACAGTTGGAGGCCAATGGTCTGGTAAGCTATTTAACACCAGTTTTTATGCACTCCACTGAGCCAGCAATAGAAAATTCAGACTTTAACTCTGTGTAATGACTGTTCTCAGAGGGTATCACCAAAAAAAAAATGGAATTCTAGTGCACTTTAGCAGAGGAAATAAGTAATAACTCAACGTCAAACAGGAAACTATTTATAAAATGACTAAATGAAAATGGATGGCTTAGACATAAAGAGAGGGCCTGTTTAATGGGTTGGTGGCTGTATTGTGTTTTTCTAGATTGAAGATCTTTTCTTGTCCAAACCAGCAGAGGATTCCAGTTTTATGGAATTAAGGTGTCCAAGATAAAAATGAAAGTTAAAAGTATTGAATTAGCTGCAATACTGACTGCCAGAGAATGAGAGACTACAAGCTAATTTACATTGTATTTTTTATCTACATGCCAAAATGCAAAGAGTTTTTTCCTCTGTTCCATAGCCAGGGAAATTGAGGCATAAACAAATCAAGGGATTTGTCCAGGGAAATATTATTACAAAAGACTTGTACTCAGATCTCCAACAGCAGAGACAGTTCTGGAAAGGGAAGAACAATATCTGAAAAAAAACAATTTTAAAACCAAGGTAGCTGAAAATTAAAGATGTAGCTACTTTGTTCAGATCTTATGTATGCAGTTGTTAGTTGGATAGGCTAGAGGAAAGTGAGTAAAGCAACAAATACTGTAGAGAATTGATACATGTATACCTTTTCTGACTCTATTTGTGCTCAGCAGTGGAAATCATAGTGATGTATATTACTGATACTTTTTGGAAGAGAAAAGGTGGCTAAAACTTTTGCAAAGACTCCTTCCTCTGTAATACCAGATGTGTTCGTAACAGAACCATCTTTTTGCATCAGAGAAGAGGTCTGCAGGTATAAACACTGAAAGAGGTATTTTTATGTGTATACTCTGGAAATATTTGCCATGAGAAATGAATTCTTTTCTCAAAGTTGAGGAAGAAAAGAGGCATATTATTTTTCAATACTGTCATGGTGACAGCCATCTTTTCAGGTTCTCACATAATCCTAAGAAATATTGAATGTTCTCTTCGACTGTTTGCTGGCTCCAGCCAACCAGTTACTGTTCTTCCTCTGGTTTAGCAAAGTCATAAAAGCCTCAAGCTATTATCTTCTGTTTCTACTTTAGAATCCTCATCCATCTATTTTAGTGTCCAACTATATTGAAAGCAGACCTCTCTTAGCATAGTAGATACCCACTTTTCAGTTACAAAAGTTGTAAGTGGTTGTACAAATGATAATTCTGGTCTTCTTATGCTATTATGTAGAAGATGACGGTACCAGATTGTGGTTTAATCCCAGCTGGCAGCTAAGCCCCACATAGCCGCTCACTCACTTCCACACCAGCAGGATCAGGGAGAGAACTGGAAGGGTAAAAGGCAGAAAGGTCTTATTTTGAGATAAAAACAGTTTAATGGGGAAACCAAAAGCCACACTCATAAGCAAAGAAAAAAAAAGAATCACTTCACTGCTTCCCGTGGGCAGGCAGGTGTTCAGCCATCTCCAGGAGAGCAGGGTACCATCACATGTAACGGTGACTTGGGAAGACAAACACCATCACTTTGAATGCCTCCCCATTTTTTACTGCTTCCCCCCAACTTATGTACTGATCATGATGTCATATAGTCTGGAATAACCCTTTGGTCAGTTTGGGTCACCCGCCCTGGCTGTGTCTCCTCCCATCTCCCATGCATCCCCAACCTTGCTAGCGCAGCAGTATGGAAAGCAGAAAAGGCCTTGGCTCCATGTAAGCAAAGCAAAACCAAAGACATCTCTATTATCAACACTGTGTTCCTCTCAAATCCAAAATACACCCCCATACTAGCTGCCCTGAAGAAAGTTAACTCCAGTCCAGCCAAAACCAGCACACACCATTACATCGACTTTCTGACTGTAAAATTATGACTCTCCTAAGAGAATGAAGTCATACCTTATCAGACTTTACAGCTTACAGCTACATGACAGCTTAGCCTAAATCTACCATTATAGAGAGGTGCCTTCAGATATCTTCCGTGGCCCTGCTCAGTGTCCAGCTAAAGCAGACTGAAACCTTGCTCCATTTTATGATTGAGTTGATCAGACTGAAGTAAAAATAAAGGGTAGAGGAGAGGGAGAGAAGGGTGCTGTGTTGATTTTAGTATTGATGGAACCTTTATTACAGTGAGAAATTGCAAGAGTTCCTTGAACTGAAGGAAGGCTCTGTGACAATAAGGGCTTTAAGAACAGTTTAATGTAACAGCATTAAAGCCACACTGTTATCAGAAACCTTCTAAAATGTGAAAAGCAGATCCAAAACCACCCACTTTAGGATTTGATCTGAATTCTGACCTGTACTTTTTGTTATTTATTAGACCAGGAATTATGAAACACTGTAAAAGGAGTACAGTCATTTTTCTGTCCCCTTTTGGCAAAGTATGGCCTTTCCTGCTGTAGTTGTAGCTACAGATCCTAGAATTAGAAAATAAGAAAGCAAGAAATGTTTTGACATTTAAATGTTATTTCATATATTCTGGATTGACAATATGGACAGGTAGACAATTGTATTTTGAAGTTGTAACTATTAAAATTATTACAAAGTCATGAAAGAAGTTCTATGTCAAGAATAAAGAACCCCATGCTGCTGTTTCTCAAGAAAAACATTTTTGAAAATTGTGAAGCTTTGAAAATATCATTCCCCCCTCTCTGGGTTTTAGTTGTTTGGGTGGGTAGATAGGTTTTATGGTGGTTTACTTTTTCCTGTGAGAAAGCCAGTCACCATTAGCTTTCATGATCCCCCCCCCCTCTTCCCACACCTTCTTGTTGCTCTTGTTAGTGCACAATGACAGGTTTATATGTTCATATCACTACTTATCACTACAGCAGTTGGCTGAGGCATGTCCCTAACTCTGCCTGGCTGCTTGGCACCTCAAAATTGCTGCTGGAAGCCTCAGCATTAAAACACAGTATCAGTTTGAGGTTTGAAGGCAAGAGGCCTCTTCAGGATGGCGTGCCAAAGTGTTCTTCCAAGCTCATCTTCCAGGCCAAAGTCGGATCTCCTGAAACCCAGGATTGTGGTCATTCTTTTTTACCCTGAACTGTCCTCTCAAGAACTCTGAACACTGTGTCTCATGGTTGCTGCTGACTTCACAGTTGCACTGTCTACATCTCCAAACAGGTCTTCAGAGTTTTTGAGGTACAAATGTACATTTTCCCTTGTTGACTCCATGATCACTTGTCATGGAGTCAGGGATCTGCTGTCAATATACTCCAGAAACCTACTTTGACCAGCTGTGTTGTCACTCCAGAAGACACTGGAGTGGTTCAGGTCCTCCAGGAAAACCAGAGCCTGCAGACCTGAAGCTCTGCCAGGATGAGTTTGAAGAATATCTCATCCATTTTCTTCTCGACCAGATGGTCTGCAGCAGAGACCCAAGACAACATTACTCATGTGGATCTTCAATTATCTTCACACACAGGCTCTGAGCTGGTTCCTCATTAATCCTAAATTAGAGCTCCATACATCTCTGCTGCTCTCTCACATAAAGAGCATTCCCCCTCCTCATAGTCCCATCCCGGGTTTCCTAAAGCACCTGTATCCATATATGTCAGTTCACCAGTTGTGCAAGCTATCCCACCACATCTTCATGATCTCCGTAAGTTCACAGGCCTGCAGCTGCATGTAGACTTCTAATTCCTCCTGCCTTTTCATTTTGCTGCACACATTAGTAAAGGCACTTCAGACGGACACAATCTGTTGAAAAAGGTGCTTTTTCTCCACTTCTTCAGTTGGATCTTGCCTCTTCCAAGCAGCAGTTAATCTTGAAGATCATGGTCACAGAAGTCAAAACCCCATTGCAAACACCAGGTGCACAATCAACTGTTGACTTACAAGAACTAAACCATCCTCCTCAGGTCCTTTCTCCTCTCCAGCAGGATCAAGGGAACACCAGCTGATCCACCATGCCCTTGATCACTGCCTCTACAGCCCTGTAGTCACACTTGATACTTCCCAGGTTATCCCTGGATGTATCACTGGGGGAAAACCAGTAGACAGTCATAATCTTGAAAGCTGCACCATCCCCAGCAGCCTCTTCCAAAAACAATCCACAGCAAGCAGCAGATCTCCCTAGATGACGAAACAGGCAGACAGATGGGGACCTCTGTCCTCTGCAGCAAGGACCTCTGTCCTCTCCTGCTACTATGACATGCATCTTCTTCTTGGTGCTCCTGAGCAGCTCAGGCTCAGTCACTGAAGATGCACATTGGATGGCACTTACAGCTCCTCATCCGTTAGAAGGGTAACTGCATGTTTTCAGAGGGAGAAGGAACTTTCAACTTTAATCATAGTTGGAATTTTCACTTCCCAGCTTCATAGTCAGAGACTTTCTGCCCTTCCGCTACAGCTGGAGGGCTGGGCTTTTGAAACTATGGGCACTTGGAGGAGACTCAGTCAGTCTCTTCCTCGTCCTTACCAATGCTCTCCATGTTGCTGACCTCCTCCCACAGTTCTTTCACTTGGTGACAAAGCTCCTCAGCAGCTGCTGACCTCCTCCAGGCCAGAAGATCCTGTGTCTCAGCCGTAGCAAGAGGGTTGACTCTCTGTAATCAGGGGTCAGCTAGCGCAAAGGCTGCAAGCATCCTTTGTCAAGGGCAGCTGACACAGTCCATTAGAAGACACTATGTGTACTCTGTTGTTACCTTAGCCTTATTTCTGTCTTTATCTGGCTGCAGGCGGAGCCTTTCAGTTCTTCAGAGGGATGCTAAGAATACTCCAGTCATCCTATACAAAGTGGCCGGAAGCTCAAGAAGGTCTCAAGGGGATCTCAAAGAAGTGGAGTACAAAAACTGCAGTGCAAACTGCTGCATCTGTCTGGGACATTTGGTCTATAGTCAAGAGTTATGACCACTGGGATCTGTGAAGACACCCCATCATCAGGAAGTCCTCCCCTTAGATCCAAGTGGTGGGAAGGGGTAGAATGCCTGAAACCATGTCCCTTTGGACCTAGCTCACTTTTCTTTAATATGTATGAAACACTCTCTTTATGGCATCTTGAAAAATGCACTTTCTGCACTCAAAGCAAAGTAAACAATGCATTTACAGTAATCAGGTCACACGAAGCTTACATGGAAAAGAAGGGTAAGTATACACCCTGGATTTAGGCAATGAATTGACCACAGCTTGAAAGATACACATCATAACGGCATAAAAAACAATCAGGGTTCCCAGCTGACTGACATTTAGGAGCAGTGTTCTTATAGGGCTATTTAGACTTTGGTATATTACAGGGACTGACATTACACTCATCAACATAAGGCTCATAACACAAAGTAAAACGCTTAATATCCACTGTCATCATGTTCTCAGACAAGTCTGCACTTTGCAAATGGGTTTGCTTACATAGATCCAACTCCAAGACCTAACCCTGAACATTTGCAGTCAGGACTATATTCTTTATTTTCACTGCTGCACTATTTCCCCCTCTACATCTCCCAGTAAAAGGTTCATGGGAAGGTTGTGGCACTGTCTGTAAGTCATCACTGCAAATTCAGTAGTAACTCACGGGTCCCAAGGACGGAAGGGTAGATGGGGTATACCCATGTGGAGACAGCACAGCAGGTTTTGATCTTTTTTTAATTCACTTCCAATACCTTCCAGGTTTAATTTATTTCATTTCATTTATTTGTGGGAACAGATATTTTTTGAAAAGTCTTCCAATTTTACCATTACTTCATGAGCAGATGCAGTGTGGAGCTGGATCTTTTTTAGATGTGCTTGCTCTCAATTTCATATGCTACTCCTGAACTGGCTGATATCAGCCAGAGGTCCTGCACCTCCACCTCTCAAGTCATTTGATATCATCAAACAAAACAGACAACAGACTCCCAAAGACTTTCTTTCGGTGCTGTGACTTAGAAATATGGCAGTTAAAAGCCTTAGAGAAAGGCAGGCAGCACTTTTTTGAGTGCAAAAGCACAGGGAATGCAGAAAGATTATGTGACTCGTTGTAAAAAACTGGAATTTCTTAAAAGGTGTTTCTGTAATTTGCATCTACTCTTTGAAATCCTAATGGAAAATTGAATATAATACATTGGGGCACAGCTCACCAAACATACAGATATTATGTTGTACTGGGTTTGGACTTGGTATCCTATGAGTACTCTGAAATTGTTGAAAATTTCAAACTATGAAATGTGTCCAAACACGACTCCTAAAAATCTGAATTACTCATATTCTGAGTAAGCAATAAACATGAACAACCATATTCTGCTCAAGAGCTATGAAACAGAAAGTTATTGCTGCACTGCACATGAAATTAAATAAAGTTATCTTTCAAATACAATGGACTCCTACAGGCAAGAGCTTATTCCTCTACTAGTCAATAACAACATGTGAAGATTTAATTATTATTTTATGCCATTTTAGTATTTATACACATACATGCATCTATTTATATTTATTTCAAGTATGTTTATTTGTTTGTATAACTGAGATAAAAAAAATCATCACTATTTGTTTGATGAACATCCCTGATCTTCTGAAATGTGTTCAGAATGACTTCACAGCTTTGGCATTAACACACAGTATTGATTATAATTTTCTCTTTGTGAAGTGAGAAGTTAAATCATGGCAAGAGTTTTCCACTTCTGTTGGAAGATCCTTTGACCTTTCTCCATGTCTACAGGTATATATACTGGAACTCAGCCAGTCTTGGTTTTGATCTTTGATTTTCTGTCCACATACAGCATGGGCTCCTGCAAACTATCATACTCTTACCTCAACCTGTGTCTAGAATCTGTGGATAATGATAATTAGCTCTTTTATGCACCTCATTTAAGTGAGGAAAAGAATTAAAAATGTTAAGATTTATGTAATGCCACTTACAAAATACATTATGTCAAGAAAATATATTCCTACATCTTTCTTAATTTATTTCTCAGGCAGAGATTGGGAAAATAAACATGAGTTTACAGACTCTACATATTGAAAAGAGCACAGCCCCCCATTTACAGTCTCTGTGTTGCTCTTTTTCCTTTTTCAATAAGAATTTAATTTCTATATTCAAATTGACATTTTGAATCAGAAGATTATAAGATTTTCACTGTATGGGAAAAATTAAGTGATTGACTATCTCAACATTTTCATTTTACAAATACAAAATGTAGATTTCACAGATAAAGCACTAAAAGCACTGTTGAATCTAAGTAGTATTTTCTTTCCACATTTTCAAAACAGTAACCGCAGGTTTGTGTGGCATACAAGTGAGCACAAATAAGGAATATGTATTGTTGTCTCCTGAATAGACTTGTCACATTACTATTCGGAGCTTTTGTCTAGTGACAGTGGAATATCAAAAAGATACTGAAAAATGCAGCAAAACTCTATTGTGGCATGAGATCTAATCTTTGTCTGCATGTAATTGCCTTATTAAAAGATTTCCAAGCTTCCTCTTTCTGTGATTCTGAAGGAACTCAAAAAAACTTGTGTTTTTAAAAAAATAGCTAAAGCTTCTGAAACTCCAGTCCCTGTGATATGACAATACTGTGTAACTTAAACTGATAATTAGAACTACAACCCTCTAGTACTATTACAATGGTAAAGATGCTTCCAGTGCTGCAATTATCATCAAAGATAGGAGTGGCACTTTGCCGCCTTTCCCCCTCACCCCATCTCCTCCGTGAGTCTCGTGGGCAGTGCTGCAGGAGCTGTGTACGTAAACTTGACAATCCCATTTATTTTGTAATATGTGTTATGTGGCACCTCATATTCTGCCTGCTGCTTTGTCCCTGTCTGCCACAGCTCACAGAGCGCAGATAGGACAGGGCTCCCCAGATTTCTCAACTACTCCCCAGCTTCCTGCAGTGTCAGAACCCAGAAGCAGAAGAGAAGTAATTGCACCTTTCCGTTGCCAACATCCATTACAAATTATCAGCTTTCATAAATAGTATGACTGGATGAAACATTTCTTTCTGCCCTTCAACCCGTTTCCTTTTATTTATTGTGATAGTTTACCTTTTGATTGTATGGAAGGCATGGGATTGCTACCCTTAGCAATCAAAATGACTGGTTTTTTTTTATGTGCAGATAAGGCAGCAAGGTATAATGCAAGCTTCCATAAGCAGAGCTGTGTTAATTCAACTCATGTTTGGCCTGGACACACCATTCTATTTAGCCAAGAGAGTAAAAGCCAGTTTAGTTGTTCTCGCTGTCCTAGGTGTTATTTCAGAAACATCAGTTGCTTTACAGCTTTGCCTTCTGCACTTGATTTTCAACTTCAGAACTTAAAAGCATTGTTTTGGCAGTGGTCACATATAAAAACTGTGGCATTATTATAGAATCTAGCCTGGGAACATTTTACTCCTTGATAACTATATTTTCCCTTTAAGATAATCAAGACAAACTAGATAAAGACTTGTGAATACCTAATCCCATGATTTAACAAGACAGTGAACATCTACTTCCAGGATCACAAATACGTACCCATGACTCAAACACGATGAAATCTGAAAATTAAACATAAACGTGTAATCATTAAACATGGTTAATCATTTAAACTTCCTGCCTTCCCATTCAAACTAAAATGATATTTTAGTTTGTATTTTTTTGTTCCAAAATTTTTTCCCTGTATTTTTAATATAACAAAATGCAAGTTGAGCCAAACGTCTAATTCACACAGTGAGAATCGGGTAAACACAAGAGATTAAACGTAGGTGCAATGGCATATCTTATTGCATATAGATGACGTGAAATTTGAAGTGCTTTAAAAAAAACCTGAAAATCTTACTTTAAATTTGATACCTAAAATCTACTTTTAATTAGTATCATTAAGAGGAAGTTGAATAAAATATAATCATAGATGTTATTTATAAGCCATGCAACTTACACTAGCAAAGGTGCCTTTTTATGGCAAGAAACTGCATAAACTGTAATGAAAAGTTCATAGATATATTTTTCTTTATTTGCATTCCATGTGACTGTGCCATTTGTAGACTACCAAAACATGCAAATGTCTACCAACAGTAACCAGCAGCTATGTAAGGTGCATAGAGAATGGGTGCTTTAAAGCAAAGTTTTCATGTGCAATGCAATTTTCTTATGTCAAGGTAGAAGATGAAAAAGCATTCCTGTGGAAAAGAGTTTGAATCTTTTTGCTACAAAGCTGGAGCACGTCTGGATGTGATTTATCCATATTTTTTTGCAATAACGGATATTGGCTGTTGTGAGGAAAGTGTGATTGCTCTGCTTTTCAGCCCAAGTCTTTGACATACAATTATAAGAAACTCTTTCATTAAGGGTCATTTTCCATGTAAAACTGGTATGAATTTTACAAAACTAAAAGAATAAAACAAAATTTCTCTCTCATATTTCATCCATGAGTGTTTCCACCATGTGCTTCTCTGACTGAAGTATCAGGTGTTGCTTGGGGAGCATCATCACTCAGGTGTTTTCCTTTGGAAAGAAGAAAAAAACTCTACTTACAAAACAATTTAGAAATTATGCAGGTTTGATTCATGATATTTTGATATCAGAGTGTTATTATCTCTGTTAAATCAAGACCTGGTGTATATGATGAAATGGAGAATAAATGAAACCTGCAGAATTTGTCTTTCTACAAATCCATCACTCATAGTAGTAAAGATCAGTTCCAATTACTTTCTTTTGAGTAATTACCAACATGCAGAAATAAAAATGTCTGTTGAGATCATAACAAATTAACACATCCTCTGGAAATTGCAGTGGTCTGACACTGTAACAAATTTCCTGGGAAACTTGAAGAAACTAGAGAGTCTAGAAAAAAGGACAGTTCCCAGGCCTTTAGACTGATTGTTCTTCAGGGTGTAGCCCCAAAACGGGAAGAGAAATGAAGAATTTCAAAAGTTTGGATTTTTCTTTGAAATGGAATAAAACCTTTTTTTCTTCCTTTTTTTTTTTTTATAATAACCAAACATTCATCACTCACCTTTTTGCACTGACACAACAGATATATGATAAGAACACAGCCAAAAATCAAAGTCCCAGAGCTGTCAGTGGAACAGTGACAGTGTCAGTGAACAGTAAAACTGGCAAGAACTTTGTCTGAGAAAAATAACCAGAACACATACAAGCAGTCTGGACAAAAAGAAAGAAATTGTTTTTACTGTGCAATGATGAGGCAGTAAGGTCAAAAAAACCCCAAAACTCCTGAGCTCAAAAGTCCTGACTTCTGGTCATGATTCTGCTCTGTTCTGACATGACTGAGGACAAGTCAATATTCATGGTACTATCTTGGTACTGTTCAACCCTTTTGCAGAAGAGTTTGCCAAAACTTGTGATCAGAGTCTTAATACCAGGAAGCAAATAACTGAATGAAAGGTCTCTCTTTTTTATTATTTTATTATACTTTATTTTTATCATATTCATATAGCAGCCATCTCTCCAACAACTATAATTATCACCCAGGCAGATGTGATATGCTCGAGGACAAATAATTGACATTTAAATATTTCATCTTCTATCATCAGAAATTTGCTGACTTTGATTATCATTAAAAATAGTAATAATATAGTGCTAGCCTTTAGCTGTCATTTAATATTTTAGAGACCACCTTCCTAATTTACAAAGTTGTGTTGTCGAATATTCCTTACGTGCTTTTGAAAGATTGCCCTCTTTTTCCCACAGCAAGTTTACACAATTCTTTTTTTCTGTAGAGGAAAAACTACACTGAGATAAGATGAAAGTCCTTTGGCTTACATTTATTCATCCAACCCACAGGAATACACAGCTGTAGAAAAGCAAATGAACAGACTGTTTTGTCAACCTATGTGACCAGGAGAGCAAAAGTCTAAGATTTGCTAAGCCAAAGTCCTGAACAGCAACCAACATAGAAAACAAGTCTATTTTCAAGTAGCAAAAAATCTTTTATGCTGAAAAAGCTGAGGGTTTGACCCTCATCCAGTGTAAACCAGGTAACCAATGCCTGAGAAAGCCAAGTTCTGATGCAGAGCATGAGCACAGGGAAGGGATGAAGGTAAGAGGTGCAAGTGATGGAATACAGCAGCTGCTGACATGCAGGGCATCCACTGGTATCTGGGAACCTTTGAGAAAGCTTTTACATTTCCATTTATCGGTGGTTTTTGAAGAGAAAGTTAGGAGTGAGTGCCCCTGGAGTTTCCTGGTCACAGGAAACTGGTTATTTCCACAGTCTCAACCGATTGATGTCAGCAGGTGGCTGTCCAGGTACAAAGATGAAGTATTAAAATAATAAAAAAGACACGGGTCTTCTTTTTTCTCAGTGTGGGAAGCCATTTCGAATGGCAACAGCTTGAAGTACTATACTTGGATAAAACTATATTTAAGCAGTAAAAATGCCCACTTGATTCTAGTATCTAAAAAATTTAGAACAATCATTCATATTGCAGCACCTGGGGAAAGCAATGGTTATTCACTTCCACCACGGATGTATTTTACATCTGTCACCATCTTAACCCCGTCAATTCCAAATTTTATTATTTTCCTTACATCCTTTTTGTGTCTCATGTGTTTCATGCACTGTGTCTTGACTTTGAAAGGACTGTCAGGTTTTCAGAGAAGACATAATGTGTTTCCCTGTGCTTAATGTAGATCATGTTTTCAAGATGGGTGCACATAGCAGAGATGTGCCCCTCTTCATCGTACCATATTTAGGAATTTCAAGTTACGTTCACCGCTACTGCAGTGGCTCAAGCAAACTTTGGTTACTCAAGATTCAGCTTTGAAATCTCCCTTTTAATAACTTTATTTAAGAGTACATCAAACATCAGCTTGCGTGTAGCAGGTGTCAGAGCATCACAAGTATTTCAAAGTACCAACTGTAAATACATAGACTTTTCTTTAACAGATTTAGGATGAATCTAACAGCACCAGAGAAGTGGCCTGAAACGAGCTACTATAAGCTCAGCTCCACAGGAGGTGGATGTTAAAGTTTTTGTTTTGGGGGGACACAGAGCCATGGTAATTCTGAACATTTCTCAGATGCAAACTGTAAAAGCAGAGAGTTTATATCTGTGATATGAATAAAAGAATAGATCTGGAAAGTCATATAAAATCAAATCTCTAGGAGCAGTCAGTGCCTAAATGGGTTTAGAGTCTGGCTTTCAAAGGTCATATAGACCTACAGAATCTGCAGGTATTCAGGGCTTTGGAAAAATAATGACCTCTGAGCTTCAAGTCAGAAATAACCATAAAAGAGAGGACCAACTCTCAACGACGGATAAATAATGTGGGCCTAACTAGGTATTTCACAGTTTCAAGTAAAAACTTACTAAGTCTCTCTGGTACACTGCAATGCTCAATTTGTGAAAAAGTGCATCTTTATGACCCTCTAAGAAAGAAGTAAGATTAATAAATAACGTTGGAGGGGTTTCTATCAATTATAGTGCATTCTTTCAGGCTACAGAGATAACTAGAGGATATTTCCTATAGTCAGCAAAGGTTTCTTGGCGTCTATTCAGCTATGTTAAGGGAGATTGCCGGTCTGTTTTATTATCCACGCTTATCTTGTGTTATTCTTTCAGGATTAAATGTCCGACTTGTTACATGGTTTTGAAACAGTGATATATATACCAGAAGTATTTTACTAGTATAACATATGGTGAGGATACAGTTTTAAATTTAATCCTTGTTTTTTCCCATGCTAATGATTTTTTGTTGAATATAAGTGAAAATATATTTATTCAAAACTATAACCTATTGGGATACTGAATGTTGTACAAATTCATGAAGCTGTAACTAAGACCGGGGCCTCTGGTGGTCTAGTGGTTAGGGTGCAGGACTCTCACCGCTGCGACCCGGGTTCGATTCCCGGCCCCCCGGGCAGATGGAGCTCGTCAGCCCTGTGAGGCAATCCATCTAAGAGAAGGTCACTCTAAACAAACTTACGTTCTGAGACCCTCACTGCCACTGTCCAAGCTTGCTTGGCCCCGGCAGATGAACCTCAGGATTAAAGGGTGGGCTCAGTTCAGCGCACGCTGTGTCTCACCTAAAAAATCCACTGCGCAGGCTCGAAGGGTTAATGACCTTTCCCAAATCTTCGCTCGCGAAGACTGGCCATTATTATTAACTAAGACCAGAGTGACACAATCGTGCAGAAAGTGGTGTAAAAAACCTTCTGTCTCTAATGGGTACATTTCTACAATATTCCTCAAATAAGCATGGAGTTTTGAATTGACAGAGAAGTTGCTCGCCAACTCTAAATATGTTAAAATGTAAATTCAGACACATTTAAATAAATATGATTTTTAGTATCTGTTTCAAGTTACCACCACCAGTTTGGATGTCAGCAACAATGTATGAGCCAAAATAAAAACAGTGGGTAGAATAAAATCGGTGCAAACAGATTGGCATCTACCAACTTGCAGATGCTGTAGTTTGCTAACTATCTGAATATTTTGGTAGAACATGGCACATATTCAACGTAAACTTTTTTTAAAAAAGACAAACAAACAAACAAAATGCAGAGCATAATGAAAGACCAAAAAACATGTAGTCCATATCTCTCCTACTGTTCAGAAGTCTCTTTCTTCTACAGGGACATCAAGACATTTATCTTTTAGAGATAGTAAAAACTATCTCTAAAACTGTCTTTATGTGCATCTTAGATTGTTCTGCAAAAGACCAGAAGCTTTCAAAGACACTACTGGTTGCATCCTACAGTTAATATTAAAGCAATATCAAGAGTAGAGAAAGAGAAATTTCTGAAGGCGTGACTTTTCTTGATTATATCTAAACATGGCTACAGCCCTTAATGAAGTAATTTTGAGCTGTTCAGATCTGCCCATTACAGGAGGAGCTCTGAATGACTTTGGTAGATTAAGCTGTTTCATTTAAGAGCAGTCATAAATCTACTAAAATACACAATCAGCACAGTAAATAAAGAAGGTATCCACACTGCTCTTTAGCCCTTATGTCCTTAACCTCTCAACCTTTGGTGAATTATGACCAAATCCTCATGGAAGAATTTTCCTAGGAATTACTATCCTCAATCAAGCGAGCAAAAGCAGCAGCTGATTAATTCCTCACATTGCGTGCACCACCCGTTCTGCAGCATTGAATGACAGAAGATGAAGTAAACTGCTGAAGTGAAATCACATCTCTGCCTTTGCAGGGTTTGCACATTCACAGGGTTAAATCTATATTTACACTGGGCCCTTTGTATAAGGCTGAGTTAAGTTTCATTGCCCCAGGGAAATAAATACTACTACAGAAACTGAAAGACAGCAGTTGTCCACAGTGTACCCACTCAAATCTTAAGAAGGAAACCATAATTTCTGAAACAGACTAATATTATTTCATCTTCAGAATACATAAAGCAACATAAGTGATTGAAATGGGATCAATTCAGGGTTTTTTTGGATTCCAACATAACTTCATTGAAAAGTTGACGGAGTAGGATTATTGTACTGCTTCGACCTTTATTCCAACAAAAGAGACAGTATAAAACGCATCAGCTGAAGCAATGAAGTGCTAAAGACAACAGAAGAGAAACATATATTTCATGCTGCATCAAAAAAAACCCAAGCATTTTTTATTTTTTTCTCTTTATAAGGACAGTGACATTTGATCATCATTTATAATACACATGCATATATTCCAAAGAAATCATAAATCAACAGGAAACTGTGTAGGATGCCGGAAATCATCTTAAATGTAATTAACAAGAACCTCTTCAGAGTAATAAAAGAAAGATAAACATTGAACAGCACACTCTAAACCACACCCTAAAACTGAACTCTGTGAGAACAGGTGCTCTCTGCCATATCCTTTAAACACACAAAAGAACTGGGGCTCCGCTGAGGGACAAAGAAGGAAACTCTGGGAAAGTGACCCATTCCAGAACTTGTCCTATGTCTGACTATTCCAGACTGACCAGCAAAAGCAATTCTGTATGTGTTCCTTACTTATGCAGAATTCATGCATTTGGTCCTGTTCTGTTTCATAAAATTTCTTAGTTGGACTGGAGAAATAAGAGGATTATGAGAAGACATAAATTCTAAAATTCAACCTGCATCCTTCCATTCTTTTTGATATTAAATTCTGAAATAATTCTGATATTTTTAGTGGTTGTTTGCTTTAAACTTGTAGAAAATTTAGGATTTTTTTTTTATTATTATTATCTGCTTTCCAAGCATGTAGTGAAAGAATACCACAAATATTGGCTTAGAGAATGCATTCAGGTGAAGTGGAAGATCATGAAAACATAGACTAGTAGTACTGCTGATAGTTAGTGACTTCTAAAGCAATTAAGAAGTTTCTAACACAGAAGGACAACACTTAGTGTGCCTCCTTCTAAACTATTTTGGGACACTTTTTTGCCATTTTCATTTTGTTATAGCTGAGACAATCCCTTTAAATCATATTCTTACCTTTCCTGACAAAACGCACTTTTACAATCTTTTATTTTCTAACTGAATCTGACTGAAGAAATTCAGTCAGATATTCAGACTCTTGAGAATTGAACACCATTTAAACTGTTTCTGCAGCAATAGATACAAATCAGGGATGGTATCAGTAGCTAAATCCTAGCACGAACCTTTTAATTTCCCCTTGGCAAATATCATAGAAGGACGGATTTGGATTACTCAGCAGAAATGGAAGGAACTCACCTGTAAATGCTTATCAAAAAGGTGAAGTGGCATTGGTATCTCTTGCCCAGAAGACAGAAGAATCATGGTCAGTAGTGAAGGTAATAAAATTATTCTGGTGTTATTTGAACAAAATTAATGTAAAAACCTAATTCTAACCATTGATCATAGCAAAGTTAATGAGCACTTAAAAATTCAAGTAAAAAGTAAAAAAAAAAATAATAAAGTCCTTCTCAGTCCTAAAACCAGCTTTCATTGCATTTTGAGTTCACCTTTTTTTAAAATCAGGTTTTTGCCTAGAGATTTGTAATCAGACTCCATTGTGCTATTCAGCTCTTGCCAAATACTTGTTTGGAGCATTTCCTTAAAGAAATAACATTCTGTCTTCTGCTTTGCACATACATGTTTATACTCCTTACACATGTGAAGGTTCACACCTTCACTATTGGGATCTCAAAGCTTCTAGTAATGGCTTAATTTGAATTTAATTGAAGTTAGAAAGGGGAATCTCTTACATTTCCTTAAATGGATGGGAGTTGCAATGGTGAATTATAGAGTTTCTTTATCCATCAGAGAAAGAGCTATTACTGCTATGTACACTAACCAGAATGTTTACAAATTTGAAAAATCTTGTATACACTATGTAACATCATTCTTATTGAGATCCATAAATATTCAATTGATCAAAGAAAATTTATAAAAGACATGGTGGTTTGACCCTGGCTGGATGCCAAGTGCCTACGAAAACTACTCTATCAGTCCCCTCCTCAGCTGGACAGGGGACAGAAAATACAACAAAAAGTTCATGGATCAAAGTAAAGACAGGAAGATCATTGAGCAATTACCATCATGGGCCAAACAGTCTTGACCTGGGAAAATAGTTTAATTTATTGCCAATCACATCAGAGTAGGATAACGAAACATAGAATCAAATCTTAAAAACACCCAATCCTCCCTGCTTCACAGGCTCAGATTCACTACCTATTTCTCTCCCTCCTTCCTCTCTAGTGGCACAGAGGGATGGGGAATGGAGGCTGCAATCAGTTCATCACAGGTTGTCTCTGCTATTCTTTTCTCCTCAGGGAATTCTCTCCTCAGGGATTTTTCACACTGTTCCTCTGGTCCAGTGTGGGGTCCCTCCCACAGGAGACAGTCCTCCATTAACTTCTCCAGCTTGTGTCCTTCCCTTGGGCTGCAGTTCTTCACTAACTGCTCCAGCATGGGTCTCTTCCATGCAGTGCAGTCCTTCAGGGGCCCCGGGGGTTACGAATCTTGCCAGCAAATCTGCTCCAGCATGGGCTTCTTAATCCATAGGTCTACAGGTCCTGCCAGGAGCCTGCTCGAGTGTGGGCTTCCCACAGGGTTAAAGCCTCCTTCAGGCATCCACCTGCTCTGACATGGGATCCTCCAGGGTCTGTAGAGGTGTAAGGAATCAAAGAGCACAGCTGCCTGTTTCAAACACTGTTAAGGCCACAGAGATAAGCACAGAAGGGAGAGACAGGATGGGACTAACTCCAGGTCTGGTAGAGGTGAGATCTGGTTAGTACATCCTGCATAATGCATCAAGACAAAAATTCCCACTGTGGCAAACTGTGTAAAGAAGTAACTGCTCATACACATATCACAGGTAAAACAAAGACCACTCCACACTATGGGACAGATGGCATCTGAGACCACCAACAACCACCGAAGATTCTCCGAATATGCCTCCGTGGACACCTGTAACTTGGACTGTAAATTAAGCTACCGTGAGGGGAACTTCAGATAACATAAAGGTGGTTCCATTGTCCAGGTATTATCTCAGACCTAGGGAAAGATTAAAAAAGCTTAGGAAGAAGAATTTATCACTGATAAAGGACACAAAAAAATGCAGAATTTACAGGCCACAAGGAAAGACAACTCAGCAGCTACGCTGAAATCAGCTCTGATTGGGTAGAAGGTAATTCCAGCAGGGAGAGATCATGACCGCCAATCCAAGAAACCCACCAACTCAAAAGAAAAGAAAGACTGAGCATGTGCACTAATTACCATGAGAACTGAGGGAATCATTTAACCAACAGAATAAGAGAATTTTGTAGCCAATGAGCATTAATTCCTTAGTTTGCTAAGATGTACAAATAGTGAAAAGTTTTGAATGACCGGGAAAGGGTGAAGAAGGACCACTGGGATGCTGCTGGACCCACAGGTGGTGACTATCTCCTGCTTGATCTCTGTCTCTCTCTCATCTCTTTTCTATTTCTTTCTATCTACCTGACATTCCTTGTTAAATAAAATCCATACTATTGACATTGGCAAATGGTCTCATTTGCACCTTAATTTGAGTAGAGGCATCTCTCACTGATTGGATCTTAACAAGAGGGACAGCCTGCCTCACTGTGGTCTTCACCACAGGCTGCAGAGGAATTTCTTGTCTAAGCACTTCCTCTCCCTCCTTATTCACTGGTGTTGGCGTCTGTGGGGCTGCTCCACTCACATATTCTCTCCTCCCTTCCCAGGCTGCAATTTTCTTCTGTCCAATAACTTTTTTTCCTTCTTAACTATCTTATCCCAGAGACAACAACACTGTCACAGATGGGGTCAGCCTTGGCCAGCAGTGGGTCCATCTTGAAGCTGATTGGCATTGGCTTTGCTGGGCATGGGAGAAGCTTGTAGCAGCTTTTCACAGAAGCCACCCCTACAACCCCCTCTACCAAAACCTTACCACACAAACACACTACAATAATGTCCATATTGGAAAAGTCAAGAATGTATCATTTTAATGTAAAATTATATGACCCGCACCACTGAGATTAGCTGTTGTTTGATGGTTACTGGTTTTGCCTCTTCTTTCCTTCTACTTATCATTATCCTTTCATTTTACTTATCATTATTTCTGGGACAATGTTCAGTATTTATATCTTGTTATAATGATCAACTGTTTCCATTTCAACACTAGTTCAATTGTCACTGCTCTGTTTAGTGGGGCATTTTGAATAACTAGAATGTTTTCAACACACCATTCATCCTACATATTTGCATAGGCCATAACTTAATGGTGCCACTCACACTCAAGGTAACCTTATGGTTGTCTACTACTACTACTACTACTACTACTACTACTACTACTACTACTACTACTACTACTACTACTACTACTACTACTAATTGAAATGAACAGGAGAGGGAGAGAGAAATAAAACACAAGAAAGACAAGTGATAAACACAATTGCTCACCACCAGCTAATCCCCAAGGAGTGACCAGCCACTCCTGGTCAGCTCCTCCCTGTTTATATACTGGGCATGACATTATATGGTATGGAATATCCCTTTGGCCAGTTTGGGTTCCCTGTTCTGTCCATGCTGCCCCCTGGTTCCTTGTGCACCCGCTCGCTGGCAGAGCATGAGACACTGAACAGTCCTTGATTCAGGGTAAGCACTGCTCAGTGTGTGTTATCAACATTATTCTCATACTGAATCTGAAACACAGCACTAAGTACCTGCAACTAAGATGAAAACTATCCCACTTGAAATCAGGAGGACGGGTATGTTGGTCATCTCTGAGTAAATGCTGATTTCAGTTAGACACCTGAGGACCTTAAAAGGACAGGAACACCTTGGGGAATGTGATTATAAGAAAGAAGTGGTAGCTTAAAAAAAACCAAAATTAATCCAAATCCGAGGAGAATGCTAGTGAAAACTACATTTTAGTGCCCATTACAAAGTTTGGTGCTCATAGTAAAATCTCACTAAAGGTCTGCGGCTTTTTAATGGAAATCTAATTGCGTTGTGAATTTGTGCATTAACAGTTCCATTACATTTCCTAAAACCTAAATCATTCAAAATATTAATTAATTATTAAAATGTCCTTTAGTTATAAGAAAGAAGAAGGAGAAAAAAAAAAAAGCATTCTGGATAGAGAAAACGTCCTTATTTTAAGAAGTCCAAACTATGCAACCAGAGTGCTGAAGCATCAGTAGGCCATGGATCTGAGGTGAAAAAGAAAAATTTGGTCTCCAAGGAACTGTACAGTATTTATGTTAACACAAAACCACAACGAGTCAGAGAATGGGACCTTCCATATATGCACAGCAAGCTCACTGTCCTTCAAATTAAGCTACTTTTCCAACATGCTGTGAAGAGTGCTCTCTGAGTATTGTAAAGCATTCCAGCTTAGGAAACAAATCTTGTAGTCCACAGAGAAAAAAATTGATTATCCCTCCTTTCTGTTTTACCTGTGAATATGATTTCTGAATTAAATATAATCACAGACTTGGTGTCTGAGGTGACAACAGAAATTAATAGCTCTTGTTATTGATCCTTCACACTTTGTAATCATTCACCAGATTGCTCACAACATCATTGCTTGGCTGTCAAGTCCTGCTGCAGCCAGACTCTCACATAAAACCCAACACTACCTGCAGTGTGCTGCATTCCAGGAAGCAATTTACCTGCACTCAGAAACCAATTTTACTGTGGTTTGAAATGCAAAGGCCTTGTGACAGTCAGCCAGGATGCTGTCAACAGATTGTGAGGGCATAGGTTCATTGAGCTCTTCCTACCACCAACCTTCTTATATCAAGATAAAGTTGAACTAAAGCTAAAGGGATATCAAGTCAGATTTTTGTGTGGCACATGACCAGATGCATATTTCATGCATTCTTTCAAATTCTTCTTGATGACTATTCTAACATTAAAACATCTCGCAGAGAAATTAACTATGTATGCTCATACAATCTTTCTACATATTTCTTAGTTTTTGCCTCCTCAAAAGCCTGGTCAATCAGTATAAAGTATGACCAAAAGCCTGACTTCAGCAAAGTGCTCTCTGTCGGGACAAATCACCAAATTAAGTTGCATCAGTAATAAAAAATAGACATTTTAAATACGTTTAATTTAAAAGTAAGGTTTTTCTGAAGAACATTAGGTACCTGTAATTCAAGTGGTAATCTTTTTTGATGCTACATCAAAGACTTCAACACATAGTACAAGTTTATTGCTATTAGCTGTAGAAATAAAATGTATGAGATAGAAAGGTTTGGACACATACAATTTTGCACATGAGTCCTGGTACTCACCTTTGGTAGGAACTTCTGTCACTCCATTCATTAGCTAAATTAACAAATGTACCAATAGCAGGGTTTGTATATATTCTTTTTGTTTCTTTTTCTTCATTTACTGTGCATATTGATGAAGTCTTTAAGTATGTCCAACACCTATTTTAGTTAGTGATGGGAACTGGCATGGAGGAAAGAGAGAATTTGTGTTTGAAATGAAGTACATCTGCAAAGACCTCTTTTTTTTTCACATTTTTTGAGTGTATAGTAAAATCACTTTTTCAGATTTTCATGTTTCATGATAGGAATTTTAGTGATGATGATGGAACTAGACTTTCTCATGCATTTTGACTTGGTTTACACATTTACAAAATGGACTATAAAAACGCACTTATCTCACAAGACCAAGAAGACGCCAAATTAAATTAATTCTAAGTTGTTTGAGTGAAAGGTACTTTGAAAATAAAAAATAGTTTTACATTAAAAACAAATCTCTTGAACTGTGTTACCAAAATAAAACAAATACACCAGTGTACTGACCTGTCTTTAAATCTTTCTTTGCCTAAAGTCTTCCAAAAACCTATCTTTCATCAAAATGTTTGTAAGTTTATCTCCTTCTAAAGGAAATAATGGATGCCCATATTCCCCCTAAGATTACAAGTTAGTGTGAAAAACAGGGTAAATTTTGTCCAGCACCACAGAGTCTCATGGTGATGACCATACACGTACTAATGCCCATATCTAACTGCAGTTCTCCTAATGAGCCTGCTTACTCTTCTGCTCTGTGACCAGACTCCAGAGTGGCTTAAGCAATTCCTAAAAGAGAGAAAAAGCTCTTTGCCATGTAAGTAGATAAAAAGGAGTGAACCACATACATTCAATACAATGAAAAGCATTCCCATAAGGTGTTTTTTTATCTGATGGATGGAGAGTAAAAGGGGAGGAGAAATAAAGGCAAAGTTATTTCTCAAATGTAGCGGTGTGATTCATATGCTTCTTGGTCGTTGTTAAAACGGATAAATAATGCAACCCTTCAAAGTGTTCACAATTTGGATGTGCAGACATTTTATCAACCATCAGCTACATGATCTCTTATCACAACTCTTGTCTATTCACTTTCTGAGTGAATAGTTCTTTTTTTATTTTATACTCCGGTGATTTTTAACTACATCTTTGTGTTTTCTCATTTAGTGGGGTTCTTTTCATTTCTTAACTGAATCCAAAACCTGCAAGGATGGCTGTCATGAACTGACACAGAACAGCAGCTGGAAGGACCAAAATGAAGGTTAATACACTTCCTACTCAGGTGCTCCCAAGTGAAAATAGGTACAACCTTCTGTAAATGAGTCACTGACATTTCCACACCCCCCCCCACATTTCCTTAAATACCAACTTTGCAGGGTGGACTATTTGCAACAGTAGCTTTTATAACATCACAAAACAAACACAGATATCAAATACTTTCGGCAAGAGGAGCGAGAGGAAAGATGGCATCTCTCTGGCCATCATAAGGACATGAAGTGTGGTGAATCTCAGTGCATTTTAACCACTGGACTTGGAGTGAAAGGAGTGGAAACTAAATAATGTTGCATCTCTATCATTAAGCTGAGTAAGTATATTACAGCAACATCTAAAAATGTTGATGCATCATCAGCTATTGGTACTAATGCAACGGTTTAATGGGTTTGTGGCTCTCTGTAGTACAGTTTGATGACACGATGACAGAACTCCTACTGCTCAAGACTGAGTACCTCTCTGTTTAGAATAAGAAATTACACTTCTAATAAATGAAATTTACCTATTTTATTCTGACTCTGCTTTCCAGATGGTACCTAATATGACCAGGCCCCAGAGCAGGAGAGAAAATTTGAAACTGCGTATATAGAATCCCAAAATTAAAGACAGAAAGAAAGAAACAAGACAACTCCTGTCATTTCAGTTAGGAGACTCACACTCTTTTCTGCTACAGATGTGTCTATAACTTAAGTGGGCAGTTCACCTACACTAGGGATGGTAATCCAAAGTCACCTCAGGTACCAAGAGATATATAAAGCAAAAAGCCTAAGTCATCTCATCTGGGCAGAAAGCCAAGACCAAACATTTATAATTTATTAATATTGACTTTCCAGAGTCCTGAATGAAGACATATTTCCACAATGGACATTGTAAGGTTTATATATATATATATTTTTATAATGCTATTAATAAAGCATTTGACTATTTATGGAATTAAGAGATATTCAGCAAGTTAGATCTAAAAATAAGTTCATACACATGAACTGAAATGACAAATATTTGCCATTTTCTTAGAGGATATAATGAGAAAAACATAGCAAATGGATTATATTCTGATGATATATCCATTTTCTGATTAAAATCTGAGAGCATGACATTTGCCTAGCAGCTAACGAAAAACTAATTGTTCTTTGTTTATCATATGTTCCATAAATAACATTGACCTAGAACTACAGATTTTGAGATCATAAAATCTGTTGAAACAGTGAAGATAGATATCCAAATGGGAGATTTTGGCTTTGAAATATGTCATAATCAAACATTGTACTGATCCAAGAGCTGAAACCTTCTATCTCTACTTCACTCAGATTCAGCTATCTGTAATCTGGTATAAAATCCAGAAAAGGAGGCGAACAAGAACAACCTCCAGTAAGAAGACCAAAAAAACCTCGCAGTCAGAAAGCTAGGTGATCCCTAGTAATCAATATGGTGGCATATTGTTTTAATTTTTATTCTCAAACACATTTATCAATACATTGGTAGGCTAAACAAAGAGAAATCTTTACCACCTACTGTAATGTTATACATTAATTACATTTTTTATTTTTTTATTCATTACATGTTTGGAGGCATAGAAATATTGTCAGTGTAAAGGATGCATCTTGATCTCCATGAATTCCTGAAAATATTGAGAAAATGCACTAATTTTCCAGCTGTTTTCAGTAACTTAAAACTGGGTGAATATAGAAGCAGAATAAAACAGAGTAAAGAAACGTTACATTCAATTAAACACCCATTGCAGAGTACAGCAATCTCTCCTTTGACTTCAATAGCTAACAGGACAGACCATCAATGAAGGAGAGTGCTTGTAAAAGCTGCAGAGAAATTAGGGACATTATAAAATAGGCAGAGAAGGACATGGCTTTCAAAAATCAGTTGTCCTTGCAAGTACTACAGGACTCTTGCCTAGATGGTCTTTTGGAGCCAACATAACCAGTTTATACTTTATAAATAAAAAATAAAAAGGGGAGTATTGCTCAATATAGCTTCCATTTTTTTCATACTTTTAGAATTTCTTCCATCATGAATTCTTCTTTCCCACATCTCTGTACAAACATTGAACACAACAACTTTGTGGCCACTAAATGCTTAAGGACTTTGCTGAGGGCTTTGTTCCTCCTAACATTCCATAACAAGCTATCATCCCCTTTCAGTGTGCACCAGGCCTCAAAATACAGGAGCAGAACACCATTTCTATGTGGGCTATGGGTAGAATGAGCCTTCCTCCAAACACAAACCTCTCTGTCCATGGGTGTGGGTTTCTGTAGAGATCAGCATAATGACTTACTGTGAAAACATTAAACTTGACTCTCATCTCTCAGTTTCCCTGGCAAAACTGGGGTCCAAAACCCTAGTTGTCTCTCAAGCATAGTTGTCATACAGCCTATGCATATTATATATATTTATGCATAAGAAGAATGCTAATTTTTAAGTATGCATTCTGTGTATATGATTTTTGGAAGAAAAATGGTTGAGTTTGTTTGTTTGTTTGTTTGTTGTATTCTGCTCTCCAGCTCAGGCATACAGAAATGCAGCTAATACACACAGACTGTCCTTTCTTATTCTTTCCTGGATTCAAGGATCTCAGCAAGGTTAATAAGAGAGTATTTGTGGTGTCAGTCATAGGTGAGGAAACAACAGAGAGAAGACAAACTACAGTAAATAAAGAACTTCCAAAATTTCGACTCCTTTTGATTTGATTTATCCAAACTGGCCCACCCAAACTCCCACCATGAAGCAAGGGAATGAAGTGTGCCCTTGTGCCAGGACAGGGCTTGTCTACAGAGGACCTTGGGTCTTCAGTGGACAGCCCAGGGGTATGAAAGGAAGTTGTTGAGTGAAGGAGGAGGAGGCAGCAGAATGAGTTCAGGATGTGCGGGGAAGACAGAGGAGGCAGCAGTATTTTCCAGCCATGGGCTGCATAGCTCCGTGAGCTAATAGACTGCTTGTAACAGAAGAGTGCTGCCAGTCTCTGGGAAGGAAAGGACAAACAGTGTGTGAAGGGCGAGGGTGTCAAAGGAGGGTGTTTTGCAGAGGTAAGAGTTTAGGTGTGGATGTGCATGTTGACCATCAGTATTCCCCCATGGCATTTGACAATGCGAAATCCGTCCTGCAACACATGCCCAAGCAGCATCTTCCCAGAGAGGTATCCTGGTCAAGATTCACTGAACTGTTGGTGTCACACCTCCCAACCTCCAGCGGCAGAGACAGGCGCAGACGAACAGTTTCTGGCAAAGGCCAGAAGGCAGACCATCACAGGTCACCCAGGACAGGGGACGCCAGTCCCGCCCGGGCAGCAGTGCAGGGCGGCGGGTCGCTGGTGATGCTGTTGCACCACATCAATTGCATGGGGGAAGATGAGGAGACCGGGGGAGTAACTCTAGAGGCACTCTTAAGTAACCGGGGATGCTCAGATCCGCCGAGGTGACCCGCAGCCCGCCCGCTGGCTGCGCGGCGGGGACGGTGCGCCCCGACGGTGGTGCGGGCTCTGCCACGTCCGGGCTCCGCCAGCATCACCCCCAGGGCTGGACCGCTGCCCGCCCTCGCTCCGCACGCCGGCGGCTTTCCCTGCCTTTCTTTTTTTTCTTTCTTTTTTTTTTCTTTTTTTTTTTCTTTTTTTTTGATAAGGCGGATGTTTCCTTTAGTCGGATGGGAGAGTGGGTCCCTCCCCTCTACCCATGCCTCTCCACCCACCTTCCTCGCTTTCCCAGTGTGGTCTGTAGGGGCGTGGGGGAGCGTTCGGTCCGGGCCGCGTGGCTCGCCCTCCTTTTGTGCGCTGATTTCTGGGTGTCCTCCGCCGCGCAGCAGTTTCCCCCCATCCCCTTTGCGACAGCTGTTTCGAGAACGCATAAATACGCGCGCGTGTGTGTGTGTAGATGTGTCTGTGGGCTTTTTTCATAAGCCCATGACAAAGCACTATGAGGTCAAAATGGTAAGTGTATTTTTTTTTTTTTTAATTATTGAAATTTCTTCCGGAATCGGGGTTAAAAAAGAAAAAAAAAAAAAAAGGAAAAGCGGCAGAAGGCAAGCACCGTCGGTGGGGGCGGGTGGAGGAGAAAAATCCTCGCACGTAACACAAACCTCGTGTACAGGCGAGGCGCAGGCGGGGATGCTCCGCGCTGCCCCGCCGGGCCGTGGGCGGCGGGACGGGGGGCGGCGGAGCCGGCGGCAGGAGGAGTGGAGCAGGGACAGCGGGAATTCGGCGGGTGCCAAGGCAGCTCCGCGGCTGCCGGGACACGCCCGGAGGTCGGCGCGGCCCGGGGGGGGCGGTCCGGTCCGGTCCGGTCGGGTGCCGCCTGCAGGCGACCTTCACAGCGCCCGGTGTCCTCTGCAGAGCGCTGCGAGACAGCACCTTGGCACGCCGAGGCAGAGAACCCCCCACCTCCCTCCCGGGGAGCAGCAGCTCACGAACCGAGCCGGGCAGTGCAGTGTGAGGGCTGATTTATTTATTTATTTAATCGTTCGAATTGATTTTGTTTGTTTTTTTTTTTTTTTTAAGGGATGGTATACTTAGAGCTGCTTGAGCCAGCTAAAGGAATAGTAAGTTTCCTCGCTTCATGATTACCATAGGTAACTTTGCTCATTGCAATATTTAGCAATCGGTTAGAATTTTATGTCGGATGATAGGCAGTAATAGTTAACTTGCACCGACCTCGTTCTGTGGATATCAGAATTATAGAATGATTTCTGTGGAAAGTAGCAGTAAGTCAGTATTAGTTAACTTCATGATGACTTAAAGCAATACAGATAATTTTCAGTAGTTATAAATCTAGTCACTGTTCTGGTGACACTTTTAGGCTATTGAGTGTTGTTGAAAGGAGCAGAACTTGCTTGTAGTCTAAAGGGAACTACTTCAAAGTGAGTCTGACATGGGTAAGGAGACTCCAAACTATAGACCTTTACCTGTAGCTGCAGTCAAGCTTGTTTTTTCCTATGATCATTTTATCTTTAATAAACAAATTTTTGGTTATTTTATTTTATTTTACTATCTATACAGAGGCAGTAATGTTTAGCTTAATATTTTCCACAATTACAGTTAGGTTAATGTGCAGGTGATGCAGTATTAGTTTTCCTTGAACTATCTTCTTTTCAAAAATATGTTCTTCCTCTGAAGAAGGCAGTAACCTGTGAAATATATGAACATATTCAGGAATAGTAACTTCTGGAGAGTTTGACCCTGCACTGGTGGCAGTTAGGTAAACCATTTGGATAAACTGCAGGTGGTAAGCTGTACACGTTTCTGTACCTATAGTTCTGTAGCCAGGCTTTTTTTAATTCCTATCAGTAAGGTTGTTTCTCCAAGGAAACTGAATTCTCCATGTGTGTTAATATTTTCCTTTTATAGCAACCACACAGAATTAAAGTGCTATAAGTATTTATAATTTTGATGTCTTCACTAATGGCTCATTTACCTTTTATTTTCATGATATTTTAAGCTCTGTGCAGGAGAAAAGTGGTGAACATGGAGAGGAAAAGACGTTGAATTTATCAGGAAACTCCTCTAACTAAAAGGGAACTCACTTGCATATAGTCTCCCCAAATGCCATTAAGTTCTCGGGAGGGAATAGATAGATTTACCTGTGCCCATATTTAATCTGGTTTTGTATCCCCTCTCAGACAGAAACACTCAGACACGGTGGCAGCAACTACCCTTTGGTGCCCACCCATTCTGCAGCAGTGTAGTGGTGCAGGCAGTACCTTCACTTGCATCTGGTTGTGGAGACATCACAGGTTATGCATTAGTGACTCTGGACATTAAAAAGAAAACCAAAAAACACACCACCACCAAAACCAAACCAAACCAAAACCAACCAACCAACCAAAAAAAAAACCCAGCAAAAAAGCTAAGAAAGCTGTAGACCAAATTTAACCCAAAGTGCTGATAAAATACTTTGGCAACCAAGAAAACTGGAAGACTTGAGATTGCAAGATTTGACAGAATTATCTTGCTTGACAATGGCTAAGAATTCGATTGGGTAGATGACTGTAGAGGAAAGGTTTATATTCTTCAGTGATTAGAAATACCTAGGAACAAGTCTGTGTGCTCGTGCAAACAAATAGTGTGTACTACCTTCCTGAAGGACATGTGGAGTGATGTTCTGATGAAAATGTTACTAAAAATTAGTGCAGCAACAGTGAACAAAATGTACACAGGGACTTATGTATGAAATTACAGAGAGCTGGGTGGGAAGCCCATGTACACACCTTCCAGTAGACAAGTAGGAAATGAATTTAAATTCTTCTGATGTCGTACTTTCTAACTTCAAAGTCCAGCCTTAGTGTGAAAAATGAGAGTAGAAATTGAAGGGCAATAGTAAAAGTACCAGAACTGCATCAAATAGGAAAGATTTTCTTGAAAATTTAAAGATGATTGTCTGGAGCTTCCTGGTCACCCTCTTCTGCTTCCCCGTGAGTTTTTAAATAACGTGTTGGGATTATTTCCTTACCAAATCACTGTGAAAATCCCTGGGAATTGCTGGATGCCAAGTTCCAAAAATGCACAGAAGGCATGCAATGTTTATTCTGTTAGAAGAGTTAATTGCAGCAATTGTTTTATACTTAGGACACTTAACAAAACAAAGTAACAAGCACCTCTTATTTTAACACCTTAATATAATTAAAAATTAAAAGTAAGCACAGTTCCATTTATTTCCTTTCTGCCAAAGTGTTTGTATGACTTCATTAGATCTTGATTTGTGATACTTTCCAAGTTTCTCTTTAGAAGATTATATATAATCAAAACATGATTTCATATTGAACTACTTACTGGTTCAGTTACTAATTTTCAGTAATGATTCTGCTCCTCAGAAAAGAGTTTGAAATTTTGGGAATCAAAATTCTAAATGGCACAGCCTTGCTTATTTCTACAGAACAGATTGGAAGTAATGGAAAAATAAGATTGCAGTTATTGCAGGGTTTCCATATTCAGATAGTGCAGATGTTTATTAGTCAGAAGTGTAAGAATGATTTAAGAATTGCTCAGTTTCATTCCGGAAGCCAGTGCAGCACCTTATAAATTTTAACTTAGTTAATTACATGCTTAAGTCTTCCATCTTCTAAGATTTCACATGCAGGGAAATAGAAAACAAAAATAAAAAATCACATTGATTTGTTTAGGAGGTACCTGGGTCTTTTTGGACAAATACTATTCACGACAGTTAATTTTCCTAATCAGAATGTTTGCTGATTCTTGTAAGGAAAGCTGTTGACCCAAATCCTGCAAATAATTTGGCATGCCCATAAAGTAAAAAAAAAAAAAAAGCTTTAGAAATGCTCTTAGAGAAATCTTTGATTCTCCCAACAATACTTGTAGGTAACATGAATCTACTTCCATTCTGTATTAATAATAGGATATTGGTGGACACGCTTGCATAGATACATGCCTCATATTTATTACAGAGAACTAAGCATTTGTAATTTTGCCTTGTCCTTGAAATTAAATCTTTAAGCATCATAGAAGTGCAAAACACATTATAATAAATACTTGAGAAACTATCCTTTAAGTCACCAAGTCTCTTAAAACCTCAGTGCTTGAAACTTTTGATTTTTTATGTATTGGTGATACTAAGATCAGTACTTCAAATTTCAGGCATTCAGAGACCTCTGGCATTAGAAGAAAATGTACTTAAGTTTCTGTGAAGAAGAATCGGTATGGAAATGAAACTATTTAGGTGGTAGAGAGTGGCATTCATGAGAGCTGTGTTTTTCTTGGAAGTTCACAAGTTGTGTTGCTAGCCCTGGGTGTCATTTGGTGACGTGGTGACAAAAATGTCAGCCTAATCTAGCTTAGCAGAAATAGAATATTTGTTAGAAATTGCAGGTGTAAGGATAGGGTTAATGTGGTCAATGTGTTATTCTACTGAGTGGACAGCAAATAGTTTTTACAGCTAGACAAGTTCTTTCTGTGAATTGCAGAAGATGTGTTGAGAGTGTTGTGATGCTGTGCTTCTCTCAGAGTTGTGAGGAGAAGACTCCCTTCCCCTATCACTTGATCCTTGTGTTATATCTGAGAGTTAAGACTTACTTCTCTTCCAGAAATTAAATCCTCACAGTCATCTATATTTATGGCCACAGACATGCAAAATTGACACATTTCTGAGAACTATCTTTTTTTAAAAATATGAGGTCTAAATACTTAATGTCATTAGCAGTGTCAAGAAATAAGGCCACATATGGCCTCAGCATAAGGTCAAATCTACAAATATTCCAATTTCAAACACTTCCCCCCCCTCCGCCCAACAGCTCAATTTAATGTGTATGAAGTATTTGCTGCTTCAGTGACTACTTTTTCTACGGTGTGTCTTAGCTGCTGGGATCAGCATGGTTTGAAGTAAAGCTGGTTATTCCCTCTAGGCATGGTTTCACACTTTCTTGTTCCTGTAGCCCTATTGACCATTCAGACAATCCGCAGAAGTGATAATTTATAAACAGAGTGGCAGGAGTGGGCATTGAAACCCAGGGAGTACAGGATTCATATTTTTAGCCAATATTTACCAGTCAGTCAAGGTTTTGGTTCTGAGCTGTATGAAGATCTTAATGCCTATTGAGTTCACTTTGTCTTTTATTTATTGAAGCAGGCTGGGATACTAAACCCAGATGATGTAAAATTTAAATTAAAAAAATTACAAGGCAAATTGGGAGGGGAGAGGGGGAAACAGGTAAAATAAGTTCCCTGATTACTGTCCAACCTTCAGTTATGATTTCTTTAAAAGTGAGTGACCACTGGATTCCACATTAAACTGAATGTGCTGTGATGGGTTTTTACATGCCATGGCACACTGTGTTGTTCAAAACATGCAGAATATGAAACAGATGGCTTGGGAAGACTGTCAAAAAAACCTGCTGGGCCTTCTCTGGTATTACCTTAAAGCAAGAGAGAGGATGAGTAAGTGTGCTGTAATTTTTGGCCTTAACACAGCATTCAGGAAGCTCGGGCTTCCGAAGACATGCTTTCTCAATCACAGTAACATGTATAAAAACAGATATCTGTTTGAGGATAATGGAGCAATAAAAATTACTTGCAATTGTGAGGATGAAGTAATGGAAAATTGCAGGGGGGGAGGGGAGGAGGGCAGACATTTGCTTCAAGGTGCTCATCACAGAGCAAAGCAATGCAGACAAATTTATTCAGGAGTTTCACAGGCCATCTTTAAATATATTTGTATATGATATAGTGGAAGGTAAATCCAGCAATCTCTAGTTCATTTTTTAAAATTATGATTTCAGAGGTCTCCTTATGGAAATAACAATAACCAAGACCTGCTTGGTTTTGGTTTCAAAATCTCTAAGCATGTGGAATCTTCTAACCAAAGGCAAACAATGTATTTTATACTAGAGACATGAAAATCAGACCCTACTGTATAAATGTGCATCCACAAGACAGTGTCTTTTTAGGAGATATTTCATAATATTATAAATATAAGCAACCCAAATTCCTAGTCTTCTTGTCCACAATAAATTTTTACAAGAAGCTGAGTGGTTTTATTTGAATCTCATTGCTGAGATACTGTCTTATTTAACCTTCAGTTAGAATAACTATACCTAGTATTTCAAGTCAAAATTACTAAAAGTAATACATATTCAGTGGGATTAAAAAAGAATTCCATCTTTGAGTTCACAGTTTACTGAAATTAAGATTTATTTCCAGAAGCTAATATTATGAAGTTACAGTTTAAAATGTGGACATTGCAACATAAGGAAAACAATTTTCTTTACTCATTGCTGAATTTCTGTTAACTATAGAAATGATTGTCTGAAACATTGGAATTCTCACAGCTATTGTCATTTTTTGCAGCTTATTATTATGTCATTGGTTTCTTTTGGGTATTATCATTGCTCAGTTGTCTGATAAAGCTGAAATATGTAACACTGTCTCAGCTGTATTTTTATTTTTCAGCTCTGAAATATAGTGCATGACTTAGCAATACAGTTAAGTCAGAGCTTTGGGAGATTAATACCTGCTAAAATAATGGTTTAATACTTAAGTTTATCTGTTATTTTGAAAATACACCTTTAGCCTATTTTTACTTAGTCTCTTTCTTGACAATGGGTTTTCATTTCCATGTTTTAGGAAAATCCTATAAATGTTGTTATGTTACTACTTCAGAAAGGGAAAAAAGGAAGAAACATGTGAAATACTCTTGTACTCATTTTGCTTGTGATTTTGAATAGCTTTCAAATTAGAATGATTTTCCCAGATTTTTATAGGCTTGCCCAATCCAGCTGTATATTTTATATGCTAATTTAAGTTCTATTTTTGTTCCCCTTGGGATTTTAAGTGATTATAATTGTTGCTCTTCAAAAGCCAAACAGATGATGATTGCTGCTTCAGGAATATACCAAAAGAAACCGGCTTTCATTAAACCTGCTCATCCACTTCATAATTATCTCCATTTTTTCTCAGTAAGAAGCAGGAAAATGGCAACTACAGTTCATTGAAGCCAGTTCAGTTATTTAAACATCACTTTACTGAGATAACAGGAGGTGTTAAAGCAGAGAGGTTTTTCAAATGCCAAGATGTAGCCAGTTACTGCAGGGTTGCCAATTGGGAGATGAGACTCTTCGTGTCAGTTTGATATACAATGCTAGAGGCTAGATTCAGCAGAAGTTACTGTGGTCTCTGCTGTGGCTGGGACCACTTCTGGAGGACAAAATGCAGATTGCCAGTGATTTTGCCAGGCATCTGATGGTCTGACTGCTCCGGAAGAAATGAGAAGTAAGAGCAAGCAGAAACATGGGAGAGGAGAGAGAAGGTTAAAGCAGGCACAAGCATAGAGGCTAAAGAAGATAATAAATGGAGAAATAATAAGTAGGGAAATGATCATAGATCATGATCATTGATCATAGGTTCACTTTTGATATCTGTCAGCCCTAGTGATGTTTGGAATGAGCCAGGCTAGACCAGAAGGTTTCTCTAGAACTTTTCAGCAATAAATTTCAGTTCAAATCCATATAAAGAACATTCATAGAGAAGTTTTGCTGTGAAGATCAATGCTGGAGAGGAACAAATCCTTGTGAATTGCAACAAGATGCTGCAATGTCTGTTAGCCCATGAACACTGGCATAAACAGGAGTAAAAAACACAGAGGTTTCTTAAGACCTAGAAATATGTAAACAGTTCTTTAGTTCACGTAATTGATTAAAAACCTCACACATTTAAATTTTTGCAAGTATCTTCTGATGTTTTCCTTATCTTACAAAAACAGTGTTGCTGAGGTTTTTTCTACCCGCTTTGTGAAGTTTGACTCCTGCAATTTACAGAAAGAAGTCTGACCATATGTGTTGCCATTTGTCCTCTGCTGCTTTCTTTATGCAGGCAATCAGTGGCAGCGTCGCTGTATAAATCACAGCTTACCACTCGAGAGGGCCTGTAAAAAAACAGTTCCATCAACAGTTTTTTTTTTTCAAAGACAGACTGCAGCAGCTGTCTTAAAACATGGTTCTTTCATCAGAGAAAGCAAGAATCTTTTACAATTTTAGTCCCCTATATGACTCATTTAGGCAAAGGAGATGACCAGGAAAAAAAGAAGGAATTCACAAAGGGATGAATTTGGTTTTTTATTTCTTAAACTTAAATGCCTGTATGAGAGCAGAGGTTAAACTTGGCCAGCCATCAGAAACTCCTTTCCATCAATTATAGAAACAAAACTTCTGGCAACATCATCTTTCTATTTTACCCAGAATGTTCCTGAGCTTTGGCTGTAGTAGTGCAAGCTGAGAGAAAAATTATGTGGCCTATAGACTGGAGGGGAAAAAAAGGTCTTTCAAATAGAACAGAGCTGTAACATCCACTGAGTGCAGTTTTGTTGGTACAGCCTGAGGATTCAGGCAGTCACTCTTGTAAACTAACAATTCCTTGTAAACATCAGCAGTATGCTCCACATCTTGACACCAAAAGGCAGAGGATGCAATCCCAGAGCACAGGCAGCAGACTGCCAGGAATGTGGCTTGCTTTCTCAATTCCCAAGCACCTTTATTCAGTATGACCAGCAGTTTTGGATCAGTTTCATCTCCAGCTAGAGTGTCTCATAGAACCAGGTTGAGCATCCCTTCTTTCAGCACAAGTTTTGTCTGAACTGAGCTGTTTTCCTCCCTTCTTCGCCCACTGGGGCAGGAGGATTCCAGAGGCTGCAGCAGCGCTCTTCCTTGTGCAGCTGCTGAGGGAAGTGAATTGGGTTGCCAGAAGAGGAACGGTGACACAGAGGTCAGTCCTATCTGTAAGGCAAGTAAAGAATAGGTGAAAAGCAGCTAATGCAAGAGTTTATCAGAGCTATTGCCTACTTTTCATTCATTATCAAGAGGTGATTTATCGTGTCACCGCTGCCCAAAAATCAGAGCTCAGTCCAGAACAATGGGGGTCAGGAAATCCTGAGCTGTGAATCCTGTCTCCATGTTTTAACTTCTTTGTTTTGCTTTCCGTCCTCACTTGCCTAATATGAATTTATATTACATCAAACTCTAAGTGTATTTAAGATTTAGTTTTCCTACTGCTGCTAATTCAGATTTGCGTTTGCAAAATGTCATGCACTTAACGAGGAAGGGAGCAGGAAGTAGCTTTAGAAAAGCAGATGGTAGAAAGAGAATTTTGTATTAATTCTTTTTATAAATGGTTTATTAAACAAACCACTATATCAAGGTTCTAAATTTATTACCTTGTCTAAGGTAGCTTAATTACATATCTGCTTCCTGAACTATTCAAGGCGCGTTTTTGCGCTAGTGAGTTTATAGCATAACAACGTGCATTTAATTCTCAGACCAAGCTCTTTGCAGATGGTGCATTTTCACAATGGCAAATGGTGCGTCATAGTCCTCATTGCAAACTAGCCACCCTACATACTTCTGGTAACAATGTTCTTAGATTCTGCAGCTGGAGGAGTATTTAGGCAGCTTCGGTTATTACTTGCTTATATTTCCTTCTTATTACATTATCATTCAGAATAAGCATCTTGAGCCAAATTAACATGGAAGGTATTGAAAATATATGCAAAATAAGCATTGAAAGAAAACAGGGCAAAAGTAGAATATTTCATAATGAATCGAAAAATATAATTTTACATGTAAGGAGTACCTGAATAAAATGGAAACAACTGTAGTTTGTAGTTGGCTTTCTTTGCATTACATTTCAGGTTTTTGTTTTATTTGTGCTAGATACCTGATCTTATCCCCACTCTGCTTCTGTTGTGATTTCCTTTTTAATTTAGAAACAAAACTTGTAGAATTAGAAAACATTCTTAGAGAACCAGAAAATTAGGTGTGATGTTATACAGAAATTGATGAAGATGATGCCTCAGTACTTGACAGTTATGAATATAAATTGACTAGGTATGTTGATGAGGAAGGTTTATTTGAAATATATTTTTATTTTTAAGATGTTTTTGCAGAGTTCTATAAATTGAAAAAAAAATCAGAGAAAATTAAAGTCTACTGTAGATAATAGCAATGAAACCAAGGCAAGAAGAAAGAAAAGGCTTAACTGAAAATTCTTGGCATAATAGGAGTTAAAAGATGTAAGACTAGAAAGGATTCTTCTTTGTTCTGTAACCTAAGGGCAGCGCAGTAAGAATAAAAGAGATGTTCCACGGTATATAATGTCAGAATAATTAATGAATATATCTGTTGCTACTCAAACAATATTAAAACATCTTCATTACATTTTACATTAAGGCAATTGACTTACGATTACTAAAGAGGTTCCTAAAGCAACAATAATATTTATTCTTATATGAAACTGCAAAATTAAGTAGGTGGTACATTTGATGTACATTGCTATTCCATTTGAGAACAGCTCTTACGGAGAATACAAAAATTATCTCAGGCAAAACGGTGCATGTATAAGATATGTGTGTTAAGCAATAAAAGTTCTTAAACATTAAATATATGAGAATTGTTCTACACATTTGATTTCACATGCTATAAATATTTCCATTTATCTCGGTAAGATTACCGTAACAAGGAGAGCAAACTGTATGTTGAAGCTGCCACAGTATTATGGCTCTATATCACTACTCCTAAGCCTTACCCAAATGGAAATGACGAAAGTCATTTTCCACAATGGCAGCAAAACTTAAAGACAAGAAAGAAGACATTCTGTCCACTCACTGGGTCTATGCAAACATTTTCTGGATTTGTAACTTCGTTTTTAAGGAAAAAGAAAAAAGCATAAAATTCTGTAGTTTACTCGTCTTTCTGTTAAGAGCATTTTGGCTTATCCAGACAATACCTGGGTATGGCTGAATCAGCACTTTACAGTCAGAGCTGGGAGAAGCAGAAATTATATAAAGACTAACCCCAGCTCTGTTATTTTGAATAACCTTGTTTCTCCTTGTCTCAGTATTATCAAGAACCAGAAAGACATAGTCTCATGGACTGATGGGAGATGTTAGGGAAGATGTCTCCAAACAGCAGAACCTGATCAGTTATTATGTGTTGTGGAGATGAAAGAAGGGCATCACTCTCTCGTATTAGCTTGAGGATGAAGTTCCAGGGGAAAATACCTGTTCTGAATTCAGTCTGTACTTCCCCACTTCCCCTCCAAAGTTTTACTGAGGTAACAGCTGTCTTTTTATCTTGTTATCTGACTCCTTATATGTCCAGAGTCTCAGTTTCTTGCTTTTCTTGCGCATAAAAAAGGTAGTCTTTCCCAATTCAAATACCTACAGCCTAAAATAATTTCTTCACTCGCTTCTTTCCCTATTAATGTCTTCTCAATAGAGAAGACATTGAATGACCTCACACACAACCACACTACTGTCACTTGTTTTCTACAGTGACAGAGGTTGATGCAACACTGCCACAAGTTAGCACCAAGTTATGGCAAACTGGGTGGTAATGCTGTAGAACCGGCTCTAATGAGAAACCTTTTTGCTTGTGACCTTAATAGCCTTTTTATCCCACAATGTGAAAGTGAACAGTACTTTAGTAAACCATCTTCCTCAGAGTATCCGATTAAATACTGATTCACTTAACCTGTATATATCTTACTTGTATATATCTATCTATCTAAATATCTATCTATCTATCTATCTTATGTATATATCTTAACACACACTATATTGAAACTGTGTTGATTCCACGCAGGTACAAGCTATAAATAGTTCATCCCTCCATCTTAGTCTTTCATGGAAAATGCAATTATTCCAAGCAGAAAAGGCTGCAGAGTAAGTGACTGTGTGAACGTTGCATTACACAATGTATTTGCATGGCATAAAATGCTCATTTGCATAGTTATTGCATAGTAGGTTTTTCGGGCCTTAAACACTCAGTCAAGATAGAAAAACACAAAAAAGTATTAGCCTGTTTGAACACGCTAAAAAAATATGGGGGATCTGAATCCATAAAACAAAGACTGGGAGAAATAGTAAGATCCCATTTGAGGGCAAATAAATATCACATATCTGACTGTTACAAAGTGAGAAGATGGCTGTAAGTTTCACTATTCAATTAGCTTGCTCTTGTTCTGAGTGCTCAGCGACAGTTATGGGGATGTTTTACAGGGATTAAGGAGGAATTGTAGCCAAAAAAATATTAAATGATTGGAGTGTAACCTGATATTTACCTTTTGTCTTACTGTAGCATGTAGGAACACTGATGAAGTGGTAAGTGGAATAAATATATCTGGTATGAATCTTGTAAATTTCCAGATTTTCCATGCAGGGAAAAAGAGGAAAAAGGCTGTGGATGGAAAGACTAAGTTAGCCTTTTTATAGGATTTTTAATAATTGTGGCTTAATTGCTTTTGTTGTTTACATCCTCTTTCATGCACATTGGAAATGTGGATCTTATGTTTTTCAGAACAGCAGTATGTTTCCAGAATCAAAAAGCAATATCCAGTCATCCTATAATGCTAATTCTCCTTTTTCTCACTGTCAGCGCATTTAAAAATTAAAAAAAAAAAAATAAAAAAAAGGGGAAAAAAAGAAAATGAAAGAAGAAAGTTAAGTTCTGTATGGTTAAAGGTGAGTTGAAGGAGGAAGGCTCGTCTTAGGTTTGCAATGCAAATTTGAGTAGCAAGAGAGATATTTTACAGCTTTTTGAACCATGACATGACTTTGTTTTCTGTTTTGTGTTAAGTATCGCATGGTTTAAATCAGCTTTAAGTCTCATAATGTATCTTCAATGATGAAGATACGTTATGAGACTGTGAGCATGATTGGGGAAACATTGTGGAGATCTAGTAGAATTTTGCACTAGAGTGAAAGCACTGTTCAACACCAGTTCCCATCATTAGGAGCTATTTCTAGGTCATGAAAATTGAATCCCGGCCCTTAAATATTTTCCAGGATTTTGCTATTTGAAGGTAAAAAGCAGATTTCTTACTGTGTAGTTTCACTTTCTACAGATTACAGGTACATCTCTAGCATTGTTGATCATGTCTGATAATGATGGCTAAAATGCAGTTTTTCCTTCTCATAGAGAAGGAATTTGGTGTGTGCATTTATGCTTCTGATGCAGTTTTTTTTAGCCTGAAGTTCTCATTAATAAGTTAATATGTCACCATTTTAAGTGCCCAAATAGGAATTATGAAAGGATGCATGATTTTTCAGAATGCAGACTGACTGCAGCTAGTTTAATTGTGGATTCCCAAGTTTCATGTGGACCAAAAAAAAAAGCAAATTTAGAGTCAACAGTCAAATGCTGAAATGCACTTTGAAGATAGAGGTCTGGAAGATTTAAAAAAAAAAAAAAATCAGTCTTTGAATTTATCCGGAAAAAAATTCTAGAATGCAAATAGCTTTGTTCATCAGACTCTTATTGGCTTGGTTTCAATGCTTATTGACAAAAGCAGAAAAAAGTATAGAGAAGTTGTTTAGTACTTTACCACTTCTTTTCCTAGTGTCTCAGATCTATTTCTTTCTTGGGGTGTTTTTTTGGTTTTTTTTTGATTGGTGGATTTTTTTTTTGGGTGGTCTGGTTTTGTTTTTTGGTGGCTTGGTTTGGGATTTTTTGTGATTTTTTTTTCCCTCAGACGTTCAACTTATTTTAAAAGACAAAAAGGAAAAAAGCACTATTTAGAACTTTAGTCATTTTGGTGGTGGGAAATTATACCTGATTGATATAAAGATCTTATTCTCCAAGGGAAAATAAGCTGTGTATCCAACTTTGAACCTCAGCAACTTCTTAAGTAATGTGGTCCAGTGCTTAACTACTCTTAGAGAATCTTTTCCAGTTGTTAAACTAGATTTTATGCATTGTGAATTAAGCCATTTACTTTTTTAACTTACAATGCATACGAATACTACTTGATCATAATCTGATAATAATGATGATTTCTAAAACCATTTTCAAATATTCTTTGTCACTGTTTCTCTTTCTAAACAATCTCTCAAAATATATCAACGTTTTCTAAAATACTTTTCAATACCCTTTTATGGACTTTTTTCAGTTTTTTTAAAACAAGGAAAGACTGGATACAATGTTCTATTTTCAGCTCATCAGTGTCAAATAAGAAGAGTATTCATATATGTCTTTTCAAATTACACTCTTGTTTATACATCTCAGCGTGAAATCTCTCTTTCTTGCAACATCATATTCCCATGACTCCTAGTAGTATCTTACAACCTTTTCTTCAGCACTGCTGTTATTCTCTGGTTTTTATTTGCACATTTGTTTATGATCTTACTTTTCTAAAAATCACATTTGCCTGCCACTTGTCCTTATTGAGCTTTATCTTGCTGGTAGGTGTCTCTGTTTTGAAAAGATCATTTTGTATTTAGCACTTAAACAAATGTGCAGTTCACAGTTTTCATAACCAGTTACTATGTTCCATCTTCCAAAATATGGACAGAAATAACATCTTGACCCTAAAAGTTATACTCCAGTAGGTCCTTATTTGATACAGTCATTCATTTGGCAAGGAACTATCTCTAAGTATTCTCAAGATATATTTTTGTATAACCTTTTTACAGCAATTTAATTAACACTATGCTTCTTTTTTATCCCATGAGATGCAATGCAGGTTGGCAACAAACATTTAAAAATCAACGTATATTACTTCTCCACTTTATGCAACATGCTGTGATTGTAGAATAAAATAGAATTTGCCCAAAAGCTTGTTCCTGGAAGATATGTATTTCTTAGTGCTGTAATTTTGGGGGCTTCTTTTGAACTAAGAAGCAGAAATAAGACTGACTAGTGTCCCTTTTTCCTGAATACCTGTTACAAGGAAAAAAAAAAACAACAAAGAAAAAATATAGTAGCTTCATATCTGTTCTGCAGTGTGTATATTTATTACCTTATTGTCTAATGACCAGATACACAGAAGAACTTTCAGCAGGGTAAATGTCCATGACATCAGTCAGAATAATTCACCTTAATTTTATCACATATTTTATTGCACTAAACCATATTACATTGGGGTACACTACTATTAGTTTGAATAACCTTTTAGATATTTGCAGCTGCATGATCATTTACAATTTGGATTTTGCTGATGACTCATATCCAGCACAATCAAAGTAGTACAAAGCTATGCATAGTACTTCTGATACAAAAACTGAGTTGTATAAGCAGATGAAACAAAACCTCCAGCATTTAAAGACAAGAAAACAGGGCCAGCACCAGTGAAAGACCATTAAGTCATCTACAAGTGAGCAATTTTTACATTAAAAAGAATAAAAACTAGTTATTTAGATACTTTTTAGATTGATAGATCAAAGAAAAATCTTGATGATCTATGTAAGTAAGATAAGGAAAGTGCTTTTTGGAAGTGAGATTTATTTTTCTTATCTAGTAATTGCAAGGAATAATTGGCAAAGTGTAATTCCACATCTTTTGAATATTAAGCCACTTCTTTATAAACAAGTTGTAATGTGTAACATACAGAAGTAAGCAAAAAGAACTATCTGAAGTTATGTGGCAAACATGGAGTGCTCATGAAAAAGGAGGTAACTGCCTTTAACATAATGTCATGAGAAAAGCATTTTTAATATCCTTTCTCAAGAGTGTGTAGACACTTGTTCACTCACCACGCTTGGGCAGTTATAGCAGGTGAGCATTAAAGATGAACTTCATTTGGAGAAGGAGAAGGATACACTAGTTTCATGCACCTTCTGAAATCCTGCCGGTGTGAGTGCAGAACACCATGTGTACCTGTGCTGAATCATAATTGCCAGCTGGAGTCATTATCTTAATTGAATAAAACAAAAGATTCAAGTTGATACTTAAAATTTTAGGGAATGTATTTAAGGACTTCTGAGGTCAGAAAAATTCCATCTATTACCTATGTGATCTGATTATCTGAAAATGATCTAATTACATCTTATACAAACACTTTGGAATTTACAAGGACTTCTTCAATAAAATAATGGTAGCAACAGCTACTATATTGCTTCACTGTGCTGTCAGCAGGAAATATGCTGGCATGCTAAAAAAGCTATCTTTGAGTAATACGCGCTTTCCACCTCAACAAATGAAAACAGACACAGGCTTTTGAAAAAAAGTAAAATGCTTCTTTTAAGTCAATATTTCCTGTAGCTTTAATACCACGAGAGGATATACTAATTACAGTTACTTTATAACTATACATCTTTTTTCCTGGAGAAACTTATTGTTATGGTGGAAGTCTAACTGAATTGACAGTATTTGGGATGATTCACTGGAGAACTTAAAAGAACTTGTTATTTTTGGATAAAAACCAGCATTAAAAATATTGATTACATTCTTGCTTTTCACTGTCTCTTGTACACAAGGTTATTTCTCCTCACAATCACATAGTCTCACTGGCAAGGGTATCAATCACTTCAGGCTCTGGTTACGTATTGCCCACAAAAACGGGCAAGGGCAGATTGTTATAATTGAGTTTTCCGACTCGTGAATTTCATCAAACTACCTACCTACTTGTGAACTCTAAAACGCATCTTAAAAACCAAGTGTTTTGCTAATTTTGGGATATCTACTTGGTACTAATTTGCATGTGTTAAGACTGCACAGTGGACCTAAGTTATCCACACCTGCCTTCTGCTCTGTCACACTCACCCTGTATTTTTACTTTCTCCCACATCATTAGAAAAGTCCCCAGATCTCAAGGACAAGCAAAAAGGTGTATTTAACAAAGTGCATGTGCCAAAGATGCCTCCCTTCTCCTCCCCACCTGAGGCTGCCTTTCCTCTTGGCTCTGTCGTAAAACATGAAATAAATGACTCATCTTCTGGGTCCTTGTTACTTCTCTTCCTCTTTTTTCTTGCTAGCTCCTGCTGTCAGATATGTCTAAGTGACAAGCTAAGGACAAATAGATGGGGTTAGATTGTCAGAGAACAGAACTAGTCTTGCTTCTCTGCCCTCCATTTAACAAGTCTGAGCAGTAAGTCCTTAGGTTTGTCATCAGGTTTCAGGTTCCTCTTGGTTTTAGTACCTTGTCTTTTGTTAAGAAATAAAGTTAATCTTGTCTTAATTTATTATTCAAAGAAGATTGAAAGTTAGCCTTAGTGGCCAATAGATAACATTACAAGCCTGTGCAGTTACTCTGGCTCTTCAAGAATCAATCACAAGGAATTAAGTGAATGTAGCAAACCCTTCCTTCGAAAATAATGCTCTTTGACCTCAAGTTATATGCTTCAGCTGTATTCCTTTCAATTGCATTTTCTACAAAGCTTTCTTTGAAAAAACACACATCAAAGGTAAGCTGAACTGAGTTTAAACAAAGTATTTCTGCTGGTAAAAGGTGGAGCTCCAGTATTCTAATCTGACGCCATTAGTCAAACTGAAAACACAGCTTGAAAACAGGATTTTTTTTTCTGCTGTAAAACGTATTATTGTGTACCATGGCTCATGTTTTGTCAAGTGAATAATTTCAAAGGTCATTATAGATCCTTTTCACAGCAGCAATTAATTTTTGTTTAGCTGTGGTCACAAACACATGCTTGTATTGTCTGCTACAAAATTGAGCTTGTGTGCTTTAATGTTAGTTTGACTGTTGTTTATTAAAAATCACAGTGCAGTTCCTTCTCCTGCAGAGGAAATGGGGAATTGAAAATAAGCTACTGCAGTTTCAATGTGGAAGTGTTTTGTCCTTTGTAAGGAACTTGACAGCCAAATGGATGGTTTGTTCTGGAACTCAGACAATGTCACAACAGCGAAACAGATGAGGAACCCTCACCCCAGTTCAGGTACTGCTGGGACATGATTTGGGACAGGGACGTTAAGGTGTTTTCATTAAAGCAGCATCAAGTAAGAGAAACCTATTTCTCTTTGCTGAAAAGATCGTAATGACAGTTTACTTCACTGGATTATCGGCAACGTACTGGCTGCTGTGCCACCTGAATTACAATTTCTTCATTTACAGCACTGATGAAATAGAATAGAGCTCGATCTCTGCTGCTCTCTACACTGGGCTGGTCTTATCAAGCGTGAAGTTTGGCGCATTGCAAAGCTATTCAAGTCATTATCTGTTGAGGACCTCTTGAGCCATCTCTATCTCTGCAGTGTGCTGATAAGACAGCTGTTTCTGTTGCTGCAGTGTCTCTCTGGGCCTCGGTCTTCATTCCGTGCAAACTACAGCTTTGTCACTGTGCCCTGATGCTGTCACTTTCTCTGTTGTGCAATAATTTGATCCAAGCACAAAAGAGGTTGATGGCAGCAACAGACTGGCAGGTGACACAGTCTTATTTTACAATTAAATGTGCATTTTGCACCACTGGAAATACAAATCCTCAATAAAGAAGCTACGTAAGCTGTGGTGCAGCAGTAATCTGCCTTTCCCTGGTCACAGTAGGGAACAAGCAAAGATATAATTTGGATAAATAGACGGCTTCTTTCAGGTATTGTATTTTTTCCAGGTGAAGTTGTCTATAGAAAATCTGAGCAGTTGTGATTACCTTGTGTGAAACAGAGCTTTAAGATACCTTTTTAGTCTCAATTGAAAAAAAAAGTGAAACACCTCCCTTACCTGTCCCTACCCAAATGCTAACCTCTTTTTGAAAAGTAGTTTTTATTAATATTCAGACACTGCTGTGTAATAGAGAATGATACAGCAGCCTCAGCTGCAGTATTCATATTGCTGTAGTTTTGTATGATATCCGTATCTTATCACCACAGAGAGGCTCAGAGAAGAACTAGGTAAAACAACTACGCTCCTGTACTGAAGGGCAGAGTGCATGCCAGGTATGCTTTGACCCAGGAGCTGTGTGTCTGAAGACTGGATCTGAAACCTACATGCCTATTGCCGTTTATTTGTCAAAGTAGTGGAAACAAACATAAGTTGACACTGGAAGAAGGACCCCGTGGAGTCCCCCGGGGTGCAGTAACACAAACACACACACACACACACAGATATATACACACACACGGACATACACGTACACATTCAAACACATCCGTGTGGCAGTAGATGAACACCACGAGTTTATCTGGAGTGCCCTCGAGAGAGAGATAAGCCCACATCGACATCCTGTGCGTTACCAGGGTGTTTCCTGGGGGCAGGGGGGGGACGCTCCCCGTTGGTGCCATGGGGCCAGGGCCGAGGCCGCCGCTCCCGCAGCCCGGCCGCGCCGTCGGGCCGCGCCGCTGTCCGTGGTGCTGACGGGGCGGCCGCGGGGTCCGCTCGGCCCATCCCCTCCCTCGGCAGCCAGCCCTGCTTCTCTTTTTTGAGTTCTTAGTTTTTCGTGGTGTCCCCCTCCCCCCCCCTTTTTTTTTTCTGCTTTTACTGCCATTTCTTGACCACTCAGTCCCGGCCAGGGGACTCAAGAAGGTTCAGCATGCCTGAACAAGCACCATCCTTTTCTCCTGCGGTAGCTGTTCCATGTCCAACACCTGTTTAATAATCCATACATGTTTTAGCTAAAGGCTGTGTCCAGACAGACAACTACCGCTAATCATAAAGATTTCTTTACAGACATATTAACTAAGCAAAGAAGAACTTAACAGGAAAACGTGTTTTTTTCCTGGGAGAAGGGAGAATTTAGTTTTCCTTCTTCTGCCATTGCTGGAATCAAGGGCCTCTGAATAGAAATGAGAAGGGCTGATGACAAGGCAATTCGATTTAACAGCTATTTTCTGCCTAATTTCACTTTAATACCATATATTGACAAACATAACAGATGCAAGTACATTATCGGTTGAGATATTACATCTCTAAAGAAAATGCATAAAGTTTGGATTTTGCCTCTAAGAGCTGGTCACTAATTATAGATGGAGATTGTTCCTTTTGAGTGGAGGAGCAGGGGGCAAGATGAAGTTGGAATTCTGAGTATCAGACCAGAGAGGGAAGCTGTTGAAAGCAGTCTCCTTTAATTTCCTGAAGGTTCAGAAAGACATCGTTCTGGTTTCTAATAGCATACATTTTGGTTTTCCCTTTAAACTTGAGTTTTTTAGTTCTAAGAACAGCTGTATATGGGTTTTTTTTGGGGGGGTAATGGAAGGGAGTGAAGTGTCAATGCATAGATAAGAATTTTAAAGGACTTTTTTATTTTCTGCTTTTCTTTCTCGTCATACATTGCTGATGTTCTGCTAAGGAATACTGTTGTTTACTTAAACACATTCAGCACAAGCTGGACAAAACAAGAAAGTAACCAGCAATTAAATCTAGTAATTCCTCAAACAGCAACACAGGGCAGAGGTTTTGCAAATGTTTTCTATTTGGTATAACAAATAACATTTTAATTTTTGGAAGAGAGATATATATAAAACTTTTTGATGTATGCAACCACAGCATAAAGAACCTGAGCAAGTTGAGTCTAATATCATTAGGAGACTTTCAGAAGCAGCTTTCCTGTATCAAAAGGTAAAAGTTGCCATAATTAAACAAGACTGAACATCAGGAATAAACAGAACAACAGTGTAAACTCAGAGGACCTTCTTCAATACTAATAGACACTGCTGAGAGCACAATTTACACATGCAATTCCACAAACTGTGTGTGAATAGACATCACTTCACGTAGGACTTTGTATAACAGCTTTGAGGAAGTAGCCACCCCCACCCCGTTCTTTATTCAGTCCTTAGAGCCAGTAGCTTGGCACTTGTTCCACCAGGGAATTATTCCCCTCTTTGGAATGCTGCTGATTCAAAACGTTGGTGATACATTGTAAATGATAAGACTGTGTGTTCTAGAAAAACATCAGATGCCTTAAGCATAAAACTAATTATATAAAATGTAAAATTAGTCCCTGTATAACTCTCAGTTGTTGTCACAGTGGTAGGATAGGGAGATTAGAATAAAGAGATGATACACAATTCATTGTATTAATCATTTATAAACACGCAAGAGCACTCTCATTGAAACGGTATGTCTCTATTGGAAATTGCATTCTTCTTTACTTTTGCACCTTGTTAAACACAGATGCCAGAATTCTAATTTAGAATTCTATTCCAAATAAGCATTTCCTTTCTGCAGGGTGTTCTGCCTTTGCTGTTGGAAATACACGATATGCACTTGTGTGTTCTGTGTCAGAAAAGATACAGAAGAAAAGCCACATCTAGGAAGCTGTTCTGATTCTGGAAAGAAATGACAAACTGTGGTGAAGGTCAAACAGTTTAAGGAGTAAAAGGCATGCTTCAGAACACCATGCAGAATTGTGACTTCCATACCACACACTCTCTTTCTCTGCAAACACTTATCTATGCAAGACATAGAAATTGCATAATGAATACAAACTTTTTTCAACCTACTTCTCTTGTCTCTCCCTCCTTCCCTTCCCTCTTCCATTCCTTCCCTCTTTGCTTCGCTTCCTTCCCTCACTCCCTCTCTCCACTGCCTTCTTCACTTTCCTTCTTCTCACCCAAAATGTTTGTTACAAGAAATACCACTCATTAATACACCAAGTCGCAGAAGGGCAAATGTCCAGAGCAGTCCCCGGGCGGCGATTCAGACTGGACACGGGCGGTGCGGACACAGGCACTGCCAGAGCTGCGAGAGCCGGGTATAAAACAGAAAGGGTGGAGAGCGGGGAAGCAGCGAAACCCAACCAAGCCACGTAAAAAGCCCCAAACCACAAAAAAACAACACACAAATAAGAAAAGGCTGCTTTCGTGGCAGCTCGTCAGGCGAAGGAATGGTGGCACCGAGAGCCGGCCGCCGCGGGCGTGCCGTGATGCGCCGCCCCGCTCCCACGTGGCCGACCGGGAGGACGGGAGCGGCCGCGGCCCCGCGCAGTGTCGGCGCTGCGGGAGCTGCGGCCGCCCGACCCTGTGGGCACTGAGGGCCCCGCGGGCCGCGCTGAGGGCGCTGGGGGCGGAGGGGCCGCCGCGCCCTGCGGGGGCGGGCCCGCCCGCGCGCGGCCCCGCACGGCGCAACGCAGGCTGAGCCGCGGCGCCATGGGCCCGCCGGAGTGGCGGCCCGCGCGGCCAATGGGCGGCCGCCGCCTCGCCGGGGGCGGGCCGGGTGGGCGCGGTCGGGCCAATGCGGGCGCGCGGCGCCGCCAGCAGCCTGCGTTGCGCCGGGTGCGGGGCCGCTGCCGCGCGTGGCGCCGGGGTAGGCGCGGGGCGGCTGCGGCGCGGGGGGGGCGGGAGCGGCCGGGCGGACTCGGGACGGGACGCGGCCGCCCCTGGACGGACACACGCCCCCCGCCGCGCCCCCGCGGCCGCGCCGCCGGGCGCGGCACGCAGACGCACGCAGCCCGGCGCGGCGCGGCGGCGGGCAGGAGCCTGGCGGCGGGGCTGCTATAAATCTGCGGAGCGGTCCGCCTCCCGGCGAGGCACGGCGCGGCATCGCACCGCACGGCGTCCTCCCCCCGTGGCCCCCCGCGCTCTCCGCGATGCTGCAGTTGGCTCGGGTGGCGAGCCGCTAGGAAGTGACCGGCAGGGAGCGAGGGGGAGAGAGAGAGGGAGAGAGCATCTTTAAAATCGCCCTTCCATCCCTCTTTTCTTTGTTCCTTCATTTCTCCCTCCCCTCTTTTTGTTCCATTGGGTTGCGAAGGGAGAGTCGTCCTGTCACTCTCTCTTTTGAGTTCTCCCTTTTTCCTTTTTTTATTTTTCCATTTTTTTTTTATTTTTGATTTTTTTTCCGCCAGTATTGGACTGTCGGGGGTGGGGGAGGGAAAGGATTTTTTTGGTTTGGTTTTGGTTTGGTTTTATTTGCTTCCTTTTAGAACTGTCCCCAATTTAGCTCTTGTCTTGAGAGAACTATCCATCTGCCTCTTACTCCTTATTGGGAGAACTGCACCGTTACTTTTTTTTTTTTTAAGCCGAGGAGAGGAAGGTAAGTTGTGGCTTCATTCTTTCATTTATTATACGTGTGCGATAGGGTCCACGCTTCCCATTCCAGCGGTGCATGCCGTGTAGAATTACATTCATCACCTGTGTTTGCTCCGTATTGACACCGTTCGTGCCGACGGCGCTGGATGAGGCAGTTCGTGGGTATGGCAGCGTGCCCGCGGAGCTGAGTTGCTGGAAGTATTTGCAGCGTGGGGAGGGCAGCCGCTGAAACTGGGGGACCGCATCGCGGCCACGCAGGACGGCGTGCGCATCCCCACCTGGGCTGGCCCAGCTGTAAAGTTCCAGCGTCTCCGCGCCCCTCGGGCTCTGGATACGTCTCTTTGCGGGGAGCATCCGAGGGGACGGACCGGCACCGCGCGGGTGAAGGCAGACGGTATCACTTTGAGGAGATAAACCCGCATTTGCAGATTAGCCGGGATAAGGCTCCCCGCGCTTAATTGCATTAGAGCCGCACGGCATTTCGCGGCTTCCTGCGGGGCTGGGAGGCGGCTGCGGGCCACGGCGCACAAAGACGCGGCCGGTCGTATTGTCAGCGGGCGCGGAGGGCGGGCGGCAGGGTGGGGAGAGCCGCTGAGCTCTCCCGGAGAGAAGTCGATGACCGTCTTTGGAGAGGGGCCACGTCTTTTCGCGGGGATGAATAACCCGCCGGGAAAGGGGGCGCGTCCCTTTGTTCGGGGCGTCGGAGCGCTGCGTGGGCGGGGCGGCCCCGATCTCTGTCCGTGGTCCTACCGGGGTGGCGGAGACGCGGACAGCGGTCACCGGCGTGCGCGGGGGAAGTTTGCATCCGGCAACCGCGGCGGGGGTCCCAGCGGGGCTCCGGGCAAAGGAAGGGACAGGTCGTCCCGTCCTCGGGCGCGTCTCCCGTCCTCTCGTCCTCCTTCCCCGCGGCAGTGGGAGGGTCTGGGCAGAAGGAGGAGGAGGAGGCGGCGATGGTAAACGCCGGCGCTGCGGCGTGTGCGCTACCGGCAAGGACCGGCCCCGAGCACTGCTGTTGTTGTTTAATTTATGCCCAACACGTTATACCGTACCCACCTATTTCACGTACGAAAATAACTAATGTGAGAGCTGTATAGGCGAGGCAAATTGGTAGCTGAACGTGTTCCGTCGTTTCCAGGGACCGGCGGTGAGAAGATTTATTTTCACTAGTCTTTGGAGCGCCAGGAGGGCGGGGAGCACACCAAGCCATGCGCTCCCGCGGGGACAGGACTCCCCCTTCTCCCAGCGACATTCCCTCGGGCACTCGCTGGAGCGCTGCCCGCGCGGGATGAGCGGCCCGAAGGAGCGTAGCCTTGGAGTGCGGCTGCGGGGCTCGGCAGCCGAACCTTGCGGGGGGCGGAGGGAGGTTCCCCTCGCTGTCGGACGCCGCCGGGAAAACGGGACAGTGCTTTCGGAATGGCTAATGCCCGTGGCGGGGCGGGGGGGGGGCTCTGAGCCAGCACGGCTGCTCGTCGCGGGTCGCTCGCTCCCGCTGCGCCCCCCCGTCGGACGGGCGAGTTGCGGGTTCGTCTGCCCCACCGAGCCATTTTCGGAGAGGAGGCAGCGTCAGACCTCCGGGGTTCGGCATTTTACAGGGAAAGGCGGCTAGTCGGTAACCTTGGGGAGACGAGCAAGCATTGTGGGGGTCCTGCCGCTGACCCCACCGGGGACTCGAAAGGCAAGCTCCCGCCCTATCCTGCTCAGCGGACTCCGCTCCTTGCTCTCCCCAGCGCCCGCAGGTGCTCCGAGATAGTGGTGGCATAGGGCCCGCCCAGCCTTGGCTCCGCGGAGGGGAGCGGCCGCCGTGGGGTGCCCGCACTACCCGGGGGCGCGGCCCCGAGGGCGCGGGGCTTCTTGAGTGGCCGCCGGCAGCGTCACTCAGGAGGCGGCCAAGGGGGCGGGCTGTGGGGCCTTTATAAGGCAGTCACTGGGCCATTTGCCTTCTGGTGCCGCTAGCTTGGTTGCGTCGGTGGGGCAGGGGCTGCACCGGCATCACCGGAGCCATCAGGTGAGGTGGCTGCAGGGCGCTCCGCGGCTCTCTCGGAGCAGCAAACACCTTCCCCCCGCTCCGCTCGGAGCATCGGGCGGCAGCAGCGGTGACCGCGCTCCCCCGGGACAGCGAGCACGTGCACCGCCGGTCCTGGGTTGCTGAAGGAAGGGCAGGTGGAGGGGCAGGGGACGGGGCTGGGGCTTACGGGGAGACGTGTGGTCCTGGCCGCGGGACGGCGGACTCGCCATGGGGCGGGAGAGGAGAAGTGGAGCCGGAGAGGGCTGTATCCCACCCGGGGAGTGCGGCGGGAAGGGAGGCGGCCTGGGCGGGGGCCGTGGGCGCATGACCAGGGTCCCGCCTGGAACAGGGGTAAAACATGGCGCGAGTGGATCACCCTCTCCTGCTGCTGTAGGTGGCCGGGGGCTTTCCGCCAGGACCGGCTTGGTGCGGTGTCGGTTGCAAACTCCAGGATGCTGGTGGTGTTAGATCAAGAGGGGCTCCCTGTTGCTGGCAGTGGGGCTTTTTTTTCTGCGATCAATTCTTTTATCTCCCTCCTGAGTCATACTGTATGGGTTTAATCGCTTTTTCCTTTACCCTTTAGGATTTTCTGACTGTTTGCTCCGCTCCCCTCTTTTCCGTGTGGTGCTAATTGGGCGAGTCAAGTACCTGTTTCTCAGACAAAAACTGTTCAGTAAAGCCTTTGTTTAGTCTGCAGCATCCGCTGAATGATCTTTCACCCCACCTATTTCTTTAGTGTGGCCCTGCCACTGGAGCGTCGCTCCCTTTTTTCCCGCAGGCTGCAACTCCCCTTCCCCTTTGTCCATGCCTGACCTCGCACTAATCGGAGTGCTCATGTCCACCCTACTGTCTGTACCCACCCTCTGACCGCGCCCCCGGGCCTGGCGGGGCAGTCGAGGGGCGCGGTGGAGCCCCTCGGGGGCTGTCGCTGGCTGCGGAGGTGCTGCCGCCAGGGCTGCGCGGTGCCCGCCGCTCCCGCCGCACCGGTGCGACCGCGGGGCTCGGGGGGAGCCGGGCCGGGGGCGCTGCGGGGCTGTGGCAGCGCTCCCGGCGATGGGGAGGGGAGCGGCGACCCCGGCAGAACACCCGGTGCGCTCTGATCGCCGCACCCCGCCCTGGGGGGGAGGTGTGGAGGGTCCCGCCCTGGGAGTCGGCCCTGCCGGGTCTGAAAATTGCCGCGCTGGAGAAGAGAGCCGAGGGGGATGGGGGCGGCACGGTGCGCGCTTCATCTGCTTTTAGTTTATTTCGGGGGTACTTTGTGCTTGAGGAGGCGCGGCCGCCCTGGGTCTGGCTGAGCGATCGTCCCCCTGTCATCGCTGCTCTTTGTAGGGGTGTGTATTGCCCGCTTTTCTTGCCACTAGAAAAAAAAAAAAAAAGAATCCCGTTCCCACGTTGCGTGCGTGAGGAGTGAGTTGATTTTGTTTAATCGGCGTAGCTCTGGTGGTGAGAACTCCAGCAGCCAAGCAGCTTGGTACCCCTTTCACCTCTGCAACCTCCATGTGCGCCCATTTAAATACAGGTGTAACTTGTTAGGAGAGGAAAGCTGATATATATATAAAAAAAAAAGCTATCCAGAAACCACACAAAACAATAGGCAGCAATTTTTTTTTTTATAAAGTAGTCTTGTAGTTGATTTGATTGAAGTCTGTAAGGCTAAAAGGCATTGTTATATTTATGAAGTTTTGAAGACAGCTTTAGTAATATGGTTCAGTAGCTGCATAGGGCAGGACTTCGGGGGCTGGTTTTCTTAAACGCTATATTTGGTAAAGTGGCAACACCTGATGAGGTGGGTATTTCAGGAGATATGAATATTTTCTTGAAAGGTGGCAAGTTTCTGATTTTTTGGGGCTGAAAAACTCCACACCACTTGACTTGATTTGTGTCTGCTTTGATGGCCAGTTTTAAATTAAACCGAAGGAGCCCAGAAAGTGTTCCAGTAAGTGGGTACATGTTTGGTTGAGTAAACAGACACTGGGGTATTAGTTGGAGCTTCAGTTTTCACTTTTTTCTTTTAATCCCATGCATTTTGAAGCCTGAAGTTACATTCAGTTTTTTCATCCCTCTTTTATCTGACCTTTCAGAAATGTTGTGTTAGAGCTGGTAGCTCTAGGAGTGGACTTTGAAACTGGTTTATAGCTGTTATACATAAATAATTTTGTTTGCGAATACAGAGTTGGTAATTCTGTGTGCACTGTTTAAAATGGGATATTACTTAATCAGAGAGAAATACAGGTATTTGAAGTTTTGCTACGATATATGGACCACTTGTAACTATGGACACATACAAATGACCTTGAAACTGCTAAGGAATTTTATCACACGTGTTATAATCTGACAAAGTGCATCTTTAATGCCCCTTTCAAATGTCTTCTGTTTGTACCTATGTGGATATTTCTGCTTCAACAATAGATGTCTTAATTTTGTGGGTTTGTTCTCGTGGAGTGGTTGATCCTTTATATGTGCAGTGGAGATTCTAGTTGCTTTAGTCTTTGTGATGGGTACTTCGATATATTCCTGTTTGAGTAAATCTCTTATTATTAGTGTAATCATGCTAGTATAATGTTTCTGCATGTAAATTTATTGTGACTATACATTCTAATGCAAACGTTGAGTTTCATTCTTTTCTGGATTCATTCCACATGCTGGTTTTTAAGTGAGAGAGAAAGATCCTTTTATTAGTATTTTGTTGTCATTGATTTACTTGCTACCTCTTCAGAAACTGGGATCTAGCGTATTTCAGATTGAACTGGGTGATCCAGATGTTCTGAGCTGAAATTGTTCTAAATAGCCACTAGATCAGGAGCATCTGTATAAAAAAAGAGAGAAAACACTTTCAAATTATGTCCCAGGTTTCTGAATGGCAATATTCAAACTACAGTAGAGGCCTAGGCTGAGTTGTATTAAAGTTCTTGTAATAATAAGCTAGATTTTTGGGGGAACAGAGCTAAGCGTGCTTTATTTGGGGACTAAGTAGGAAATAGATGATATGTGATCTAGTGTTCTAAAAGCCCAAGGAATAGTTCAGCTTTTCTGTGCTTCTTAAAATAAGTCAATGCCACTGCAGAGGTGGACTTTACAGTTAAAAATAGTACAAGGATGCAAGCACAAGCTCCTTTCTAGTAACAGTGATGCTGAAATGCTGTTTTTATAAGTAAAACTTGCTGTCTTACAGTGTAATGACTTTTGATTATATTTGTGGCCACTGGTGTTCTTCATAGCAATAAAACTGATCCTGAGCTAATGGATAAACTGAGTTTGTGATGAATATACATTTCAGTATGGCTTTATTGCCATCTTTGCTTTTACTGAAATGCTTTTCTAATAGATGCTAGTATCTACAGAGGGCAAGTGAGTGTTATCAGCTGTTGCTAATACTTGAAAAGTGAGAGAATGTTGCCTTAGTGCGCAAAGATTTCTTTTCCTGACAGCCCTCAAATCAGTTAAAAAATCACAGCACTATCCAGTGTTTAGCTGATGGTGTTTTGGGTTTTGACATCTGTAATTCCCGTTCTGAAGGAAGATGCAACATGTTTTTTTGATCTGTTGCCTGTGTAAATCTACCTAGTTTGATTTACCCAGAAGGATTAGTTCTAGACAGACTGGTGTTAGGAGAACTTGTAAGTTTTAGCTACTACAGCTGGTGGGGCAGATCAAGATGTCTTGTGGCCTCATCCTTGTTGAAATTTTGAAAGCCATCTTGAGTGTATTGTGGCTAAATAACATAGGTAGGGTTCCTTATGGATTCCCACTGAAGCTCAGAGAAACTGCCAATATTAAGCAAACTGCTTTTGCCCAGTAAGCATTATTGTTAATTTGTAGGGACTCTTTGTATCTAATAACTTTGCCACTGAACAAATAAATGTAATGCTAAATTTGACAGTCTCTGATCAGAGAACAGCTAATTGTTGGTTTTCGTTGTGTTTGGAAGTGCATGTGTTTCACACAGACTTTTTGGCATACAATAACTACACGTTGGGAAGATGACCTCAATGAAACACTTGGCTTTCATAGTGTTTTTGTATGGAGTGCAGTTTTTGAGCTTTAAAACCAAGTGAAACAGAAACAGCTCATGGCAGAAATCTTAAGCACGCTTTTCAGAAGCTTATTTAAGGATTCTAACCCCACATTAAGTTTTTGAAGTAGCTCACAGTCTAAATCTGACTTGGCTGGCAAAATATGTGGAGTTTTAAGAGCAGTAATTATGTAATGTGAAAAACTGTAATGGGAAGGTCTTACTTGCATACATTTGAAAAACTCAGGTTGGGAAAAAGCTGAAATTTTCCAGATGGTGATTAAACTAGTACCGCACTATTTCCTGTTCTGTCTGAGCCACTGTTCCTCATGGTCCTCCTATACTTAAGCAACAGGTGTTTTACTTTGTTTTAGTAGTCATAGTAAGCCTGGATGTAATCAGGGTTTGAAAAAAGCTATATTTGCTTAATAAAAGTTGAGATGAGAGTTCGGTGTTTAAATGTGCTGGCGGTGAGTGCACCAGCCTAGGATCAGTTCCCATTCTAGGAAGTTCTAGACTTCACTTTGTAAAACATCGGTGATGCTGATTCTCCATTCCCTCACACAGTCCTGATATTGCTCATGGCTCAAGTAGTCCGACTGGTGATTAGTAACAGCTAAGAGATTCTTGGACTAGATGAGGCTGTCAGAGATTGCGAGAACAGGTAACTTGGATTGCTGCATTTAGCAAAGAAATAGGTATATCCTAGTAAACCTGCAACAGCTGACTATGACTCAGAAGCTAGAAAATACTAAAGTGCTGAGATGTTGTACTGTAGTCTTAAGATGCCTTCCTGACTTCTTCAGCTGATCATGGAGTACAGGTAAAAGTGTTATACTGTGAAAATAAACTGAATTGCTATAACATACTGTAGAGTGTGTATATGCAGTTTTGTGAATGCTTACTGCCTGAATACTGTTGCAAAACAGTCCACACAGAGGTAGGAAAGGGTATTCAGGGTGTACTGTAATATTCACTGTGTTGACCAGCCTTTCTGGTAGGTTTGTGCTAGCTGCATTTGCTTTCAGAGTCATCAGGATGAGTTTCTTTAACTAGGTACTTACTCAGATTTATCTGAATAAGCTTTATGCATTTTTGTGGAATGAAATTGCCATTGCATGACTGCAGGACTACTGACTTCAAATCTTGTGGTCAGAAGTGAAATTAGTAGGATTTATTTTACAGAATGGATGAACAGAGTTGATTTCTTGGAAATGCAATTAAATACTTGGAGACAAATGCCTTAATCATTTTAGCTTGTAAGGTTTGAGAGGAGGAGATTCAGCCATGGAAAGGGAAAAGTAATGTAAATTCAGCTTCTCTACCAGTAGTGTCCTTGTTGATTGTATTTTCCAGTACTGTTCTTATATATTTTTTCAGGAGTAGAATTATGTTCAGAAGGGGGTCATTGGAGTCATCTTTCCTGTGTTTTTTTGGCTTTTTTTTTTTATAGTTGCCTGTTGTTTGTTATGTGTATTGATGAAGACTTACGGCATATTACCTGAAGTGAGGTAGAGGAGGAGGCCTGACAGAAGGTACTTGGATAGTCTGTGCCATTTCCACCTTGCTGAATTGCCGTGATGACGTAGTGATTCCAGTGGTTTTTTCAGGTACTTGGACTGTACCTGGGGCCTCTGGTGGTCTAGTGGTTAGGGTGCAGGACTCTCACTGCTGCGACCCGGGTTCGATTCCCAGCCCCCCGGGCAGATGGAGCTTGTCAGCCCTGTAAGGCAATCCATCTAAGAGAAGGTCACTCTAAACAAACCTACGTCCTGAGACCCTCACTGCCACTGTCCAAGCTTGCTCGGCCCCAGCAGATGAATCTCAGGATTAAAGGGTGGGCTCAGTTCAGCGCACGCTGTGTCTCACCTAAAAAATCCACTGCGCAGGCTCGAAGGGTTAATGACCTTTCCCAAATCTTCGCTTGCGAAGACTGGCCATTAGGACTGTACCTACATGCCGTGCGTGGGGCATGAACATTTGAAAGGGGGCTCCTTAGGCTGGCCTTGTCTTTAATTTCAGAGTCAGTAGTGGATACGTTCCAAACATTAGCATTCGTGGTATCTAAATGGAGTTTTGCAGGGAAAAATATGTTTTTGACAGTGTTGAACCTAGACCTGTCTCTCTGTACAGTGAGATTTGGGCAGTCAACCTTTGCGAGTAGGAGGCTGCAGGGTTATGTTAACAGTGAGCTAACGTAACAAAAACAAATCTTCATGTAGACAAAATCGGGTAAGGATTTCATTATAATGTATCTTGTTAATAATAGATCTATAAAATGCCTTCAAGAAGTTAAATTCACTGGTTTAGATTTGTTGCAATGGATACCAAAAATGAAAAAATAAGTACCTAAACATCAGAAAAAGGGGCAAGGCTTTGTATGCCTACTGTTGAAACTTGGCCTTGTAAGCTTGCCAGTTCTGGGTTTTTTAAGTGTTTGTGGCATGTGATTTTTAGCTTCAGTACCAAAGTGGAGCACTCCTTCAGTTCTTATTTGTTATTAACTTATTTTCAGGGTACCTCTGAATGCATTCTTGAAGTTAGTCTTCTCCCTTACATGCTGTAGACACCACTATGCCTGGACTTAAGCAACTTCTTTGGAGAAGGGTGTGCTGAATGGCCTTATAGCTTTTGATAACTCATGGAACAGTGGGGCATGAATGTACTTATTTACCTACAGAAGTAGTTAAAGTTCCTGCAACGCTGCTCCAGGTGACCCTGTGACAACTGCATGCAAGCGGTGAGGAGGAGAAGGTGGTCCCTTGAATCCCTGGTCTGCTAAAGAGTGTTTCTGGCAAGGAAGATGAGTGCAGGAGGGAGTAGGTACTGGGGCCATCCCTCATAGCAGAGGAGGAGATTGTGAGTGCAGTGTTTGGATTTCTGAATTTTCTTTGAGCATATATGTGCATAGCCATTGCACTGAAATGGGTAACAGATTGCAGGAATGCTAGTAGCATATATGCCTTCTTTTTATGTTCCCATTTTAGTTTTGTAATGGACTCTTTGTTTCAGTGCCATCCATTTCATTTGTCCTGTTGAAATGCCAGAAAACTACTGCTCTGACCTCTGTTTTTATTTATCCATTAACATTAAATATGCATCAACTCAGTTTAAAGGCAGAGTAAGATCTTGGGATTTATTTAAATTTTCTGTATCTACTGTTTGTCTCAACTCTTGAAGCCAACAAGCATAACTAGAGGTGAACACTTATTGGTTGTGTCACAGTTGATTTAAGAAGAGCTTTTAAATCTTTTAAAATTATATCTTAGAATTGTAATACCTGCTATAATTGTAATTAAGGCATTATTTTTATCTCTAGTAACGTGTAGAAATCTCATCAGACATCCTGCTGTGGTTCATTTCTGCCCAGATAAGCATTAGAAGCTTCTTTCTGTTTCCAAAAGAGGGATAGCTAAAGTCATAACTCTAAAACACCATATGCTGCTTGTAACAGACTATGTATGTACTGCTTGCATGCAGTGGAGAAGAAATTAGTTTATTAATGAGTGAGCTTTTTAATTTTGATGTGCTTTTACCTTGAACTGCAAGCCCAAATTGAGATCGTGACCTAAAACTGCTATTGCTAATCTGACCAGAACACCCATTCTGAAGGGAACTGGAAAACTGCTGACAAAGTGAACTGCATAAAGTGAAGAAGACTTTAGAAGCTGCTTTTGCATTCAGATAGCTAAACTGTGAAACTTGGCATAGCAATAGCACTTCCCTTGGACTGCATCCATGGTTGAGATGTTGGTAGGCAAGATGAGAATTACAGCCTCATTAACCAACTGAGTAGCTGAATTTTTTCTGTAACAGTTGAGCAAACTGAAAGAAAATTTAATGGAGTCATGCTTGTCTTTTGATAGAGGCTATTTTTATAAGGAGGTGGTTCTTGTAGTGAAATTCCGCTGAACCAATGCAGCTGAAGGATATAAAACTAGCCATCGTGGTGGAGACCAAGGCTCTTTTTTTTTTTTCTGTTATGCCTCTGATCAAGGATTTCTTTGCTGAAATTATAACTGGGCTGTAGGGTTGTTTTTTTTTTATGTGGAAGATTTTGTGTGCAACTCAGTGTCTGACATGGTGACTGCTTCCACCTTGAGCAGTAGAACACAGATGACACATTCAAAGGTTTGAGCCACCTCATTCAGTGGAAGATGTCCCTCCTTATGGCACAGGTGTTGGAACTAGGTGATTTAAAGATCATTTCCAACCCAGACCATTCTGTGAGTCTAGGAGGACTGCATCTCTGAGGGGTACTTTCTGCATGAGTTTGTTAGCATTAGGAGAAATGTAGATTTCAGTATTAATTATTAGGTTTGATAATCTAGTATTTCAGTAGTAGCTGTTAGAAAAGAAGTAGATACTGCAGACTTCTGCTGTGGTAAAAATACAACCTGTTTTTCTTTTGTGGATATGGCTTTTTGGATCTTTACAAACACTGCATGCTGTGTTAGCAAGTGGAGTAAGCATTACTTGTTTTGAAACATGTTTAGGTGTTCTGAAATGAGGGATGTCAATGTTCCTAAAGAAATTCTAAGGGAAATTGCCTGTCTTTGGTGTGAATTGCATAAAATGATCAGGTGCATCAGGTTTCCTGTTTGAAACAATGCATGAGAACAGAAAAAGAGTTGATAGTTTCTGTAGGAACAGTTTCCCTTTTTTAAATTAAATGTGCAGTAGCAGATTTAACTTACACTTGTGCATACCAATTTTGCATAATCTTTGCATGTCCTGAGTGAGTGGCCAAGATCAGGGACCTAACAGTAGGCTGTTGCTACTACTTGCTCAAATATTCAAGCACTGAAAATTAATGATCATCTAATTGTAGCTGTCTTCCTATTTGACTTGCCCTTTTGAAAACTGATTTATGTATCTCTCCATGACTTGCTTGACCTGAGAAGGCTTGTGCTGTTTTTATCTGAATACATTTTAAAAGATCTATCTGTTAGGCTATTAGGAAGAGCTGTAGACATGTGATTTTAATCATGTTTAGTCCAAATTAAGAAAACGATGAGTAAATGGCTATCAAATGCAGTACACGTATGCAGGACTTTACATTGACCTACACAAATGCGTGTGAAATGGTACACTCATGTACAATATGATAGTGCCTGGGCAGCTTTGAACACTTGAATGTGAATGGTACATGTTTGCTGTGCGATGTATATGGACTGAAGAATTAGTTCATTGCTGCTTGAAAAATATGGAAGTTATACAACAGGATTAATAAATGGGAATAGGAGCATCACTTTCTTGAAATGTAGAAGTATTGTGGATGTAGCAAAGAGATGAAGATACTTTTCATGTTTGAATGCAAGATGAATAGTTTGAGCTGTGTCTGTGACCCAAATTTGTGAACTTGTAAAGCTAATCAGCCTCCTGAGACATCTGTTTAAGGTATGCTTGACTATATGTAACTTTTAATGCTCTTTGAAAACTCTGCAGGTGCTGGCTATAGCTCATGAGGCCTTTGGTTCCAGATGACCCTTTCTTTCAGGTACCTGTTAGTCATGTTTTTTCTTTCCTGACCTGAGGGAAATGATGAGCTTACTTGCAGTCTTATGACACTACCATATTAAGTCAGTGACAATCTCCATATCGAAACTTTGGTGGCTTCATCATGCTCACTTTGTGAAACATTTAAAAAGATTTGCTTTAAAGCTTGTGCTGCAGGATGGTCTATTCACTACAGAGATTTTGCCTTCTTTTGACTTGAAGATAGATGGGTGGACAAACACTGAAGATTCTTTCCAAATCCTAGGTGATAATGTTTTTTTTAAGGCCTTCAGGTTTGGCCAGGGAAGTGATGCACTCTGTCTCCTAACCTGAAGAATTATTTTCTACACCTTTTTTAACAAAAAAATGTATCAGACCAGGCTGTGAGCTACTGGGTCAAGAAAAAGTGTTCCCTGAGCAATTTCCCACGGGTCACTCCTCTGTATCAGTCAGTTTGAGTTGAAAGCCTAAGCTTTTCTTGAAGCTCCTGTTCAGAAATGGATGCTTTGTGTAGCACAAAGCTAGATGGGACTAAATAATAGTGAGAAGCTATTTCTATAGAAGAGTGGTCTCTATGGCCAGTTTCTACTGTAGATAGTTTTTGAAGTAGGCTAATTCCTTGCTTTTTCTTCCATGAGGGTTTCTAAAACTAGATTTTCTTCCCCTTACTCTTGCCCCTCTCCAGCAAAATAAGTCATCTGAAGATTGAGGGTTGAGATTGATTTAAGTGAGCTTGGACATGCCTTATTTTTAACCAGCTGGTGTTGGTTCCCATAGAGACTGTTTGGTGTAGCTGGTGTGTGACAAGGAGTAGAGGTGCCTCCCCTTTCCCAAGCCCCCTCAGGACCTACTGTGATGGTGTGGGATGTACTGAAGAAGTGACAAAGCCACTAGGAGGAAATTCTGGGCTTGAGGAAGCAGGGAGGAGAAAACACCGTAAGTACCACTGTACCATCCAGATCTTGCTTCCCTGAGGGAGCAAGGGCAAAATGACCTGTTTCAGTCGCTGAATTAGTTTGAAGTTTGGAGCCGCAGTAATGTGGGGAAGATGATCTTTGTCCAGTTGTTTCGCATGCTGCGTGTCAGTGAAGGACATCACATGGTGGTAGGCACCCAGATGGGGTACTTAGGCCCAGGAAGATACTTGTGTTACTGCTTATGTAGCTCTGTGCTGGCTGAGAAATAAGGGGTTTTGTTCAGAGTCTTAGCAAACTTCATAAATAGCTAGGGTTCTCCTGAACACTGCAGGAAAGCAGCAACCAAGGAGTCTTTTCCAGGAAAGCAGCAACCAAGGAGCCTTGAAGATTTTGAGGAGGACCTGGAAACTTTTTAGTTGGCTGGTGCCAGTCTGTGTCTGGACTTGTGTGGGACTGTCTCTTTAACTTCATCTCTGTGGAGTTGTAGCTCACTACTTCGGGTGTCTGAGGCAGGGTTTTGAGGCAGCATGAGTTCTCTGGGAAGAGGTCCAGGGCTGTCCTGTCCATACTGGACACGGTCAGTGCCAGCCAGATCCGCGATGGTCTCACTGCTACAGAACCCAGCCAAGCCTGTTGTGGAAGTCTGTGGTGCCTCTGTGAACACCTGCTTAAAGGACAAAATGTGGGGAGTGGGTGAAGAAGACTGATGGGGGGGCAGTGTGAGGAAGCAGCCCTGCAAACACTAGGTTCAAAAGAGGAGAGGAAAACTATGAATCTCCTGGGCTGGGGTAGGTGTAGTCCTGCAGCCTGGGGGAGGTGGCCATGGAGGAACAGGCTGTTTCCTGCAGCCCATGGAGAGGACTATGTTGGACGTGCACTGCAGCCTGTGCTGCAGCAAGGGGGATGTTTCCTGCTGCTGGCGGTTGAGGGCCCTTGCTGGAGCACGGGGTAGAAGCATCTGTAAGCCTCTGTCCTCCTCACTTATTGGGTTGTGGTGGGCAGGAGTTGGGAATGAAGGATGGAAATTGATCAAAGGAAGATGGGAGTGGAGGGAAGTGGAAGGTGCTTTAATTTTGCTTTTGTTCTTACTAGCTAAATCCATTTTAATTTGCAACACACTAATTTCCCTCAAGTTGAGCTGATTTTGCCCATGACTTTCATTGTTCAATGGTCTTTTTCTTGACCCAAGAAGTTTGTCATCCTCTTTTCTCTCCTGGCTGGTCCTGTTGCAGAGTGGATGTCTGGCAAGGCACCAGGTAGGTCACTAATCAGTGGCTTAGTCTGTCAGAGGGCACTGAATCTCTGAAAAACCAGGTGTGTACTGGTGGCTGGATGGCTAAACAGAATGATAAATAAGGGTGGAGATGGCTGTGCTGTCTGTTAAAATGCTTGTGAGTTTTAGGTGTGTGTGCTGTAATGTTTGCCTGCCTTTGAGATGCGGTTTCTTCAAATTCTGTCACCTAATTAACAAGGAATAACTAGGCTTTAAACTGGACCAGGAATATGCATACAGGGTATTATTAGTGAAAGACTTTGTATTTTCTTCTGTACTCTTATACTTGCAAGAAGGGATGGTTGATTTGTGTAAGTAGTGCATTCCTGTATGAGTACCTGACCTGAGAACAGATTTGTCTTCATTCATACTGGCGTTTGATAAGGCTTTTAAGTGTTTGTGGAGCAGGTATTTCTGACACTCACAGATCCTGTCCTTCCCAAGAGGGAGTCAGAAGTTGGACAGTTTCTTAATTTTTAGGTAGGAAATAGTTCCATGGTATATGACTTGCTCTATTTTTCTTTTGTCTGCTAGGCAAAAAAATCAGTTGTTGAAGTTTGTCCTACGAACAGTTTATGGCCCAGGCAACTGTTGTTACTGTCTTGTGTTCACTGCCATGATTAAAGATAGGCAATCATCCTTCACCAGCAGTGACAGTCTTTAAATTGTCTCTGTCTGCCAGGTCTTTGTCCTGTGTTTTGAGCAGTGAAGGAGTTACGGTTCATGTTATGTGGTATACTCAGATGCACAGTATTTGCAGCTGAAGTTTGCAAGTCAGTCTCTGTTAATAAGTGACTGGATGGTAAAACTTTACCACTCAGGTGTCTTTTCTTTTTAGCCAGTGATATACTGATGGTAAGGCCCCATTCCTGTTCATGTCCTGTTTTTCAGTATCCGCAGTAAAGGAATCTACAGTGTCAGTGCAGAGCCATAATAACCAGGAGTGTATAGAAGTGGACACTGATGGTAGGGGTCAGAGATTGACTTTAGTGAGCTGCAGAGGTATATGCCTCACAGATGTGCTGTTCTGGAAGTGTTGTGGCTGTCAGATCTGTGATTCAAGATGCTGTAGAGACTCATCCAGCTCCAGGACAATTGACCAGTACTTGCTACTTATCCCTTTGGGCCGTAGTGGTAGTCAGGGGAAGACTGAAATAAAACAAGTGGGCCACAGAGCTCTGGGAGTACAAGCAAAGGACATGGGAGTTCTGGAGGAGGTCTAAATTCTACAGCTGAAGGATAAGAGTTTTGGTGGAAGTAAATAGGGTTTGTATCAGAAATGGTGTGTCCAGCAGGACCAGGGCAGTAACTGTCCCCTTGTACTTGGCACTGGTGAGGCCCCACCTCAAGTGCTGTGTCCAGTTCTGGGCCCCTCACTGCAAGAAAAACATTGAGGTGCTGGAGCTTGTTGGAGAAGAACAACAGAGCTGGGGAAGGATCTAGAGAGTTAAGTCCTATGAGAAGTGGCTGAGGGAGCTGGGGTTGTGCAGCCTGAAGAAAAGGAGGCTCAGGGGGGACCTTATCACCCTCTACAACTACCTGAAAAGAAATTGTTGTCAAGGTGGGTGTTGGCTGCTTCTCCCTGGGGAGCTAGTCACAGGACAAGAGGACATAGCCTCAGCTGGGCCCAGGGGAGGTTCAGGCTGGATGTCAGGAGGAATTCATTCACAGAAGGGGTTGTTATACGTTGGAATAGACTTTCCAGGGAGGTAGTGGAGTCACCATCCCTGGAGGTGTTCAAGAAAGAACTGGATGTGACACTTAGTGCCACAGTCTAGTTGACAGGGCAATGATCAGTCGAAGTTTGGACTCAAGGATCTTGGACATCTTTTCCAATGTAAATGATTCTGCGGTTCTAGCTCTTAGGAAAATGAATAGTCATACATAGGCTTGGTGGTACAAACAACTCATGACTGAGTTACAGTACAAAAAAGAGGTGTTCAGGAGCAGGAAGTGAGGGCAAGACATAGAGAAGCACAGGCAGTGAATAAAGACTGGTGTTAGAAGGAGTTAGACAAGCTGGAGACCACTTGCGGTTGGTAAAGGATGTTAAGGGCAACAGCGTGAGTTTCTACCAATAATGTAGCAGCAGGAGAATAAAAAGAGGAGACTGGGCTTCTGCCTGAATGGAGCAGATGAATTGCTGGCAGCAGGTAGACAAGTCTGTGATATGCCACATTTTTGCCTCAGTCTTTGCTGGCAGGGTCTCCTGAGCTCATTTTGCGTAGGCAGAGGGTGCAAGGCAGAGAAGAGATGCTGGGAGTTAGGAGGAGGATCAGGTCTGTGATCTCTTGAGAAATCTCAACTGCCCTAGATCCATGGATCTGAGGGTATTGAGAGAATTGTCTGCTGTCATGATGAGGCCACTGTTCAGTATTTTTGATAGACAAGACAATCAAGAAGGTTTCTTGCAACTGGAGAACAAGTTTTGCTGCTATTAGAAGTGAGTTCAGTAAGGATTATATGGGGAGCCTCACTATTGTCCCTGAGGAAATCATTGAGAGAGTCATCTTTGAAGTAATTTCTGTGCAAATTAAAACAAAAGTAGCTAGCATTGATTTACCAAGTCTTAGAAATTATTAGGTCTGTGGATGAGAAATGATAAATGTCATCTGCATTGAGTTGAGCATAACTCTTTGTGTGGTTACCCACAGTATCTTGGTAGCAGAATCCTTGAGATAAGACTTAAGTGGGCAACTAGATAGGTGGAAGACAGGTAGGATTGTTACAACTGGAGGTCTTGGGGAGTCTGTGCCACCTGTTGGATTTACTATTTAGTTATGTGGGGAAAGGGAGAAAGTTGATCTTCATCAAGTTTGCAGAAAGCAACTGAGAGGTGAGGCTGATGTTCTCGAGGTCAGGGCTGCTGTCTAGGGACTAGGGACCAGTGAGAGGAAGGGGCTACTGGGGACCCTATGTAGTTTTGGCAGGAGCAATGTGAAGTCCTGTCTTGGGCAGGCAGAGACGTGGCATTGATGCCAGGAGGACTAGGGGTAAGAGGCCCTGAGCCTGGTGGGCAGCAAGCTGAGTTGGGCCAGTGAGGCAGGAGAAAAGGGAAAGCTTTTCCTCCTACAAGAACAGCTGGGCTGTGGGTCTGGCTTCCATGGAGATGGTGCTGTCTCCCTTCTTGGAGGGTTTTTAACCCTGAAACATGGCTTATTTTACTGTGGGTGGGATGTGAGTCTGGAGACCTCTTTAAGTTCCTACTGGCCCAAATTCATCTCTCTGCCACTTTTGCCTACAAAATGCACTTACTGGAACTGAGGCATGGCAGTGTTTGAGGCTTACAGAAGAAAGAAACATTGAACCAGAAATACCAGCACAGTGCCTTTCAAGGTGAAATTCATTTTTTTTGGTGCTGTTTAACAGCTCCAACACTGCTTAGACACTCTTCCAATCCTTCAGAATGTAGACATTTGGGGTGGTTATTGGACAATTAGTATTGTTACTGCTCTGTGAATCTACTTTACATATAATGCATATCATCAGTTAACAGTTTTTCCACAAACTTTTTCATTGATGTTAGTAGAGCCAAATGTTTGCTAATTCTGAGGGGCTGTATGCTACTGTTCTTTTGAAATGCAAGCATTTAGTAGCCTCTTTTCCTAGGTAAGTTGGCTTATTAAAAGAATAAACAATGACCTGTTGGAACATATTTTCCTTGTGAGGGTCAGCCTGGAGGCAGACAGGCTCCATATTTAGAATTTAAGTAGTTTTAAGAGCCCTCTTGAAGTTAAAAGGATGCACCTCTGCATGAACCACTTGAGAGCAGTGGTTGTCTGGAGGCTTTTCTGAAAATCCTTGAGGGCAGTTCTAGGCCAAATGGCAATCCTTTGACAGCTGGAATGACAAAGTAACAATGGTTGTGATTGCCTCTGTATAAGAGGTGAGCTGTAATGAGAGAGCTACTGGCCAACACTGGCCCAGTCTGTGTAAAGTAGATGTTCACAGGTGTTGCTTCTGTATTGGTGTGAGAGGTTTGCTGCTTTTTTTTTTTTTATTTTGTTTTGGAGAATACTGGTCCAGATGGCAAAGGTGTTTTGGACGCACCTCTAGGAGAATGTACCTGAGCTTTGGCCTGGTTCAGGCTTTTTCAGAGGCAGATTTTATGTCTTGTGGATCAGGGTAATATGGTGTAGGTAATATCTGTCTGCTTGTTAAAACAGCTTTTGGTGCAGTAGGAGAGGGAACGTGGCTTAAAAGGAGATGAAAAATGGGAAGATCTGGCAAATGACTCAGAAAGCTGTAGTGATCAGAGTAAGCCTGTTCATGCTGCTTTATTTTATGGTGTGTTAGACTTTGATATCCCTGTTCTTCCAGACATAACTTTTGCTGCTTTTTCTAGTTTCCTGATTTGTGGCAGTGACTGTGGCATCATATATGGTAACTTCAATAGGGGAGGCAAAAGACTCTTACATGTGCTTTTATGCAACAGGGACTTCTGTATAGCAAATAAAAACTGTGAAAGCTTTGTCTGTAACTACTTATTTTTGACAATAATGCTTCTGGCGTGTACTTCTGTTCCCTGTTATGAGCTGGTAATGTGTGAAAGGCATGCCTCTTTGGCAATTAGCAGTATGTGGCCAACTGGTCACAACTTGTTTGGATCAACAGTGCCTTACTTACTGTCTGTTCTATACTGTGTAGTACTGAGTGATCTCAGGAGGATTAGGCTGCAGAGATACAGTGAATTACTTCTCTGACCATGAAAAGCAGTGGTGGCAGAGGGGGTACAGAGGGGTTGTAAATAGTTACGGTATTGCTTCTAGCTCGGATGTTTTAACAATAGCCAGCTGTCCTTGTTCTGTGTTTACTTCACTTTGCAAGTTAAATATTTTTTGAAGCAATATAATGTGGACAGTTTTCTTAGGCCCCGAAGGTAGGAAGAAATGGAATATGTGTTGAAGCAGCTTATGCCAGTGTTTTCTGTGGGACGAACCATGAAAACCAGATAACTACCTGGAGGGTTATAAACTATTGAAAAAGGTGACTGTTTTAGTGTAAATGGCTATTGGTTGTGCTTCAGATTCTTCACCCTGATACTGATGTGTTCTTCCCTGCCTGCTGTCCTTTGAGTGCACTGTGTATCTCATGTGAGTGGCCTCTAAAGGCACTGAAAAAATAAGGATCATAGAATGGTTTGGGTTGGAAGGGACCTTTTAAAGGTCATGTATCCAACGCCTCTGCAAAGAGTAGGGACATCTTTGGGTTGTTCAGAGTCCCATCTTACCAGACCTTGAATGTTTCCCAGAATGGAGTACCTGCCACCTCTCAGGACAACCTGCTGTAGTGTTTTACTCATCCCTCAAGTGTGTCAGCCACACCACTTGGCTTGGTGTTGTCAATTCTAAACTGTACTTCTGGTGCTTTCCACTTCATAGCTGTTCTTCCCACGTAGCTATTGGGATTGTCTGTGCAGATCAAAACCAAAATGGTTGCTGTCTTCCACAGCCATGTTACTTCTTCAAATGCATCTTAAGACGAACAAGAAATTTTTCTCCTGTAAGAGGAGGAACTAAGTGGATCTAGAATTCTCACGTAGGACTGCTAGTAACTAGCCATTGTTTTGTTATCTCAGAGGGTCATAATTAGTGGCGTGAGGTCTAGCTGGAGGCCTGTTGCTAGAGGTGTCCCCCAATGGTTAATACTGGGCCCAGTATGTTTTAGGTTATCCATCAATGCCTCCTCAGCAAGTTCACTGGTAACACAAAGCTGGGAGGAGTGGCTGATACCCCAGAGGGCTGTGCAACCCTTCAGAAGGACCTTGACAGGTTGGAGAGATGGGCAGAGTGGAACTGTCTGAAATTCAACAAGGGGAAGTGCAGGGTCCTTACCTGGGGAAGAATAACCCCAGGCACCAGCACAGGCTGGAGGCCAACCTGCTGGAAAGCAGCTCTGCGGAGAAGACCTGGGGGTCCTGGTGGACAACAAGCTGTCTATGGTTCAGCACTATGTCCATGTGGCCAACAAGGCCAGTGGTCTCCTGGAGTGGAATAGGATGAGCATTGCCCGCAGGTCGAGGGAAGTGATCCTTTCCCTTTGTTCAGTCCTAGTGAGGCTGCATCTGGAGTGCTGTGTCCAGTTCCGGGCTCCTCAGTACATGGAGCTCCTGGAGCGGGTCCAGTGGAGAGCTGCTAAAATGATTAAGGGACTGGAGCATCTCTCTTGTGAAGAAAGGCTGAGAGAGCTGGGCCTGTTCAGCCTTGAGAAGAGATGTCTGAGAGGAGACCTTATCAACATCTCTAAATATGTCAAGAGGAGGGAGCCAGGCTCTTAGTGATGCCAAGCAGTAGGATGAGAAGCAGTAGGTAGAAACTGATGCACGGGAAGTTTCGGTTGAATACCAGGAAGAACTTCCTTACTGTGCGGGTGATTGGGCACTGGAACAGATTGTCCAGAGAGATTGTGGGGTCTCCCTCACTGGAGATACCCAGCAACTGTCTGGATTAAATCTTGTGCAGTGTGCTCTAGGATGACCCACTGTGGTCCTTTCCAGTCTCACCCATTCTATGAGTTTGTGTTGAAACGTGGCACCTTCTGTCTCGGCCTTTATAGAATTAAAACATTAACTTCAGTTAATGTTTCAGTCTAACAGAATTAGTGGTAAGGCCTTGTGTTCTCTACCTTTCTGATTCCACTTTTCTGAGGAAAAGCCTGTTGGTCAGGATTTGATTCTGAGGGTAATTTTTGTGCATTGGAGTGAAGTAGACCCAGCAGATGGTGTTGGGGCTAGCAAACATCCAACTGTGCAACCAGAATGTGGGAGTGATGACGTGGACAAGCTTGCTCTATGTATCCAAGCTGCTGAATCCATTCATGTGAACAATTACAAAGGAAACTTGAGAGGCTTGGAAAGAGGCTGATATTGTAAGGAAAGATAAACCTCCAGAGCTGTGGCAGTCAGATGAAACTCTTCCATGTCCATAGTTAATGCTTGTTCTGTGACTAGATGTTCAGAGGTGGTTCTGTCACAGAGGCTGCTCACTAATACGTAGGAGAGATCATCAATCTCATCCTTTCCAAGTGATGTCAAGAAGGAATCATATAAAAGGAATTCTTGATCACCCTCTTCTAAAATAGCTCACCTGAATTTTCATAAATCTTTTCAGTCCAGTGAATTGTAGGAACTTTTCAACTGAATTAAAAATAGCCTCTTCTCAAGGTCAGTTTCTGTAGTGAACCAGGCTAATGTCATCTATGTATTAAGGAGAGTGGCACTTGGAATATTCTTAACTGCGAGCAGCTGGCAATCTCTGTGGCTCTTTCTCTAAAAGCACACTTCCCGATAGTTATCTGCAACATATTTTCCTGGAACTGCTGTGCTGTTACTTAATTAGGAAGTGCTTATGACTTACTGTACTGTGTGGGTGTAGCCAGGGCACAGTTTTTTGCTGTCTAATCAATATTTTCCTTTTTTTTTTTTTATTACGAAACTCATCTTGCTCAGGCTAAGTCTATCCACCCTTGAAACCCACAGTACTGCTGCTGTGTATCAGTAAAACATCACTGGAAATTATGCAAGAACCCAGACCTGTGGTTGTTGTCTTTCCTTATTTTTCCACATCACAAATACTTGGGTAGGAAATTGTGCTAATATATAGATTGTAAGTGACCTGGGATTTACACATTGTCCACTCATTTCTGAGAAGTAGAATGTAATGCTGTCCGCTTTGGAGATGAGTGAAACCTGTGAGGACCTCAGGTATCTGTGTTTGCTGTGGGACCTCTGACCAATTAATGAATTATTGATATAGCAGTTGTGTACTCCTCAGTCCAGTAGCAATAAGCTATTGTTGTTCCTCTTAAGGTACTATCTTAATAAGGTACCATGTAAATCTTCTGCTGAATTAATACAGGATGAATTGAGAAGTTAAATACACAGCTGTGGTGGTGTTCTCTCACTTGCCTGATACACTGTGTGGAGCTCCTGGAAGCAGAGGTGGCCTCTTGTGAATCACTGTGGTTGGTTCTGATGTGTGTTGTTTCTCATGACAGCTCTTTGCATTGGCAAGAGCCAAGCTAGTAAGATACTGGTAAGGCTAAAAAAGCCATTGGTTATGTTCCAGGATTGTTTCTACTCTGTTCTTAATGCCTCCTTGTGCATAATGTGTCTGACATTTCAAAACTGTATTCTATGTAAAAAATGAGTGCACTGGGTTACTAGCAGAGTTATTTGTTTCTAGGTATGATTTTGTTAAGTAGGCATATTTGTCTTTAGGGGTAGGTATGTGGTGAAAGTCAGGTTGTAGACATTAAGGCAGAAGTAATTAGGAGATGTCTGATTTGAGTGGTAGTACTGGACTGTTGTCCAGTCATTTGGTCTGTCAGCACTTTGAAACACTGTTTTAAAATTTCTCATTATTGCATCCATCAGGATGGAGGGTCAAAGCAAAACCAGTGTCAATAGGTAACTAAAGTTGGAGGTGCTTGGTAGCTACAGCACTGCAGATGTGTTTGTGACAGAAGAACACAGGTGTGCTCAGTCTAACAAGTGCTCCAGGCAAGAAGCAGATGTGGGTGATAGCAGTGGAATTATTTCAGTGTAACAGCGCCTTCAAGAGATGTTGGTGCAGACTCTGCTTGATGAAGAATTATATAGGCAGGACTTGATACGTGTATGGCAAAATCCTAGAAAGCCAAAACAGTGATGATGAACTTGCACAGTGGATCAAGCAACAGTTGCTGTTTGAAGCAATTTCTTCCTGCTTCAATTCATTCCTAAGTGTGTTTTTTTCCTTTCTTTTTATAGCTTGCATACAGCTGTTCCTCAGCATTGAAGAATTCAGTTCTGAAGCCTCTGTAAAGGCATGTCACATCTTGTCTGTCCCTGGTTCATAAAGACGCTGTCACAAACAGCCTTGAGGAGGTAGCCTGTGCAGTAGAAATATCAGAGCAGAACTGGGGAGATACTGTTCCTTGTATATCAAATTGACGTATCCTTATAAAAAAAATTTTGAAGCATAAAGCCTTATTTTTCAAACTTCTTTGCTAAGTCTGTTAATTCATGATTTGCACTGCCTTCCTTAGAAACTAAGGGTAGTGTTGGCAGGACTCTTGAAAAAGAAGGGTTGTCTTGATACAGGTCTTGGATTCACTTACCTGTTTATTCTGGTAACAGTGGCAAGTCTGTAAGCCTGGGGGGAAAAAGTTGGGCTTATAAGTTAAAAATGGGCTATTCTCCTGAGTATAGATGCAATGCTTTAATGTACTGTCTGTGTTCTAGAATGTATTTTATGTGATAAACTGGAAAATGGAATTGCATGGTAAATGGAAAACTGTGCAAAGAACTGTAATCTAATGAGTTCATAATCAGCAACATTGAGCTCATTTTAAATGTTGAATGCTGGTTTACTAAGTAATTTGTTCTGGAGTCTTACGTGTGTGAATTCTTCATCTATTTATGCTGGTTAATGGTGTCACACAACTAAATCCTTTGTTTTATTATTAGTGCTTTCCCTAAGAGTCATTTTAAAAGTATTAGTCCATGATGAATGTATGGGTGATATGCCATCTTTCTATGCCAGAATTCATGTGAATTAAATCCCAATGCTAGTTGGAAACTTCACTAAAAAGTAAAAAAACGTCCACTAAACCAAAAAATACTAAAAGCATGACTTTGGTCTGGGAAATAAGGTCTTGGGTATCCCTTGAAGTTCTCTTTTCCTGTTTCTCATTGCCTTATCTTGCCTGTTAAGCATTGTTGCTGTTGACAAAATTGAGGAAGGTAAAAGCTGATGTGTAAGTTTGCCGTAATGTATTCCAGTACCCGCAGATCCATTTGAATGTTAATTAAATACAGTACAAATGAATTCTATTTGTAGTGCAAGTAGAATAATAGGATGGCACAGAAACCTCTCAGTAGCTCTTTTTCTAGTTGCAGGAAAACAGAAGGGCACAGATGTAATGTGTTCTTATTGTGTTCAGTGCTGTTTTACTGACTAGAGCTGATGCTAGTGATTAATAAGCCCTCTACTACATACTTTAACTTTTTTAGTCTATTAAAATCTATCAAAGGTACTTGAGTTATATTAGTGACTGAAATGATTCAAATTTGCAGAGATTGGCAGGCACCTCAGGAGAGGTGTTCTGGTTCAGCCCCCAGTTTAAAGCAGGGTCAGTGGAGTGCAGGCTGCCCTGGTCAGTGCCCACTCGGGTTTTGGATGTCGTCTGCTCTGCCCAGACAGGCTCAGTTCTCCGTGGGTGAGTTGTTTGCGCTTGTTAGTATTCACTGTGGAAGTAACTTCTTGTATGTTAAAACATAATATGTTGTTCTGATACTGGATAACTCTAAAAAATGTCTCAATCTTCTTTACCCTCCTTCATCTGGTATTTATACTGGTCTTACCAGTAGACTGTCTCAGCTTCTTCCTTGCCCTGTTCAGCATCAGGCCCACATTTTTGTAGTCTTGCCTTGCTTTTTCCAAACATCTTTCTTAAGCTGACGTAAGTCTCTAGCAATCCTGAGAAGTTGAATTAACTTCAGCAGTTAAAAAGTACAGATTGTGTAATCATCCAAGTTACTAGCAGTTTAAAAAATGCACAGAATGATTTTTTTCCCCCTTCTATATTAAGATATAGGTGTTTGCTTTATAAGAGTTTATTTGACTGATTGGTTTTAATTTTGCTTTTTGCACTCTTATGAACAAAATGAGGTGTGAAGTAAAGAGCTACAAACTAAATTTCTCTAAAGTACTGAAAAGTTAATGTGCTTTCCAGCTTATCTGAGAGCAGTTAATATGCTTGTATTTAAAGATGCAACTTGGTAGCAGTGCAGAATCTTGTTCACCATGAATATTTACTCCTTTTTGTTTTCTTTGCAGGATGCTAGGTTATAGTTGGAGTCTTACTGTGGTATAGAGTGACTGGTTGAGTGTTTTTTAAGTTAGTGTTTTATTTGTAATCTACTTTCCGTATTGTGAGTTGCATGAAAAGGATGCAGTAATTACTAGAGACCTAGTTTTGGGAAAGCTCTAGAGGTGCAGTACCAGCTAAGTTCTTTTTTTTTTGAGAACTTGCCTTAAAGAATGTGTCTGGTAGGAGGTATAAAGTAAGGTCTTTTTGACCTTGTCAGAATGCCAATAACAATCAACTGTATCTAGAGTTTACTTTTCATCTCAAACCTTTAGTGGAAAAACCTTGCACTATCTAAGTGGTTGTTTAGATGGGGGGGGGAAACTCTGGTGCTGCAGAGGAGTAAAGTGCATTATTTTTCATCAGCAGCATTGTCTAATAAAATGGTGAAGACTCAAGACAATTGATGGCTGAATAAATGTGCACTAGGCTTGTTGTCTTTGATACGGTAGAAGCTATTGCTAAATTGCAAGGTAGACTTAGACCACAGCTGTCTTTTCATGATTTTTTGCAGCCTTTGACTGAAAGTGCTTTGGGGTTAAGAGGTCTTCTGTCTGTGTAGTACTTCCCAGACGTGTTAGAAGACATTGGTTCTGCTATGTTAAGGCTTTTACTGCTAACATGTAATCATCAGAGTCCTAATCTGCCTGCAGGACTGATTGAATTGTAGCGGAACCTGAAATCATAGTAGGTGGTTCTTATTTAGAAAGATGACTGTTTCTTTTCATAAATTTGTGTTTTAGTTAAGAGCTTAATGGAAGAAGCCCTGATCTGTAATGTTCCTTGAAAATCTCATTTACATGTTGGCATTTATCTTTTCCATTTGTAGTATTTGCTCTTTCTGCTTGTGTTTTGCATCAAGGATGCTACATGATGGCTTTCTGTCTGTGAACTGATGTGCCAGTAAAAATTACAGATAATACTAAAGGCACAAAAAATTTCCTTGTTACAGACATAGCTAGATATCTTTCCTGAGCCAGTTTTCTAGTATCGTTCCTATTTTTGACTAACTCAAGCATTTTATCAACTTAAACTAAATGAATTCTAATTAAAGGGCAAAAATACTAATGATGAGACCAGAAATAAACTTTCGGAAGTCTTTGAGCTCAGCCAGAAGGTTTTGTAGTGCTTCTCAATGTCACCTCTGTAAGAATCACAGAACCATAGAATGGTTGGGGTTGGAAGGTGCCTTAAAGATCATGAAGTTCCATCCCCTCTGCTCTGAGGGGTTGCAGCAACCTTGTTGCAACCTTCCACTAGCTCAGACTGAATTCCATCCAGCCAGATCTTGAACACTTCCAGGAACGGGGCATCCACAACCTCTCTGGACAGCCTGTGCCAGTGCCCCTCACCATTCCCACAGTAAAGAATTTCTTCCTAATATCTAATCTAGACCTACTCTCTTTCAGTTTGAAGCCATTTCCCCTTGTCCTGTCACTACAGGACCTTGTAAAAGTCCCTCTCCATGTTTCTTGCAGGCTCCCTTCAGGTACTGGAAGGCTGCAGTTAGGTCACCCTGAAACCTTTTCAGGCTGAATAAATATGATTCTCTCAGGCTTTCCTGACAGGAGAGGTGCTCCATCCCTCTGATCATATTGGTGGTCCTCCTCTGGACTTGCTCCAACAGGTCGATGTCCTTCCTGTGGTGTTGACTGAGGACCCCAGAGTTGGATGCACTCAAGGTGGGGTCCCCAAAGTGGAGTAGAGGGGCAGAATCCTCTCCATCAACCTGCTGGCCACACTGCTTTTGATGCAGCCCAGGATAGAACTGGCTTTCTGAGCTGCAAGTGCACATTGCTGGATCATGTCCAGCTTCTCATCCACCAGCACTCCTAAGTCTTTCTTGGAAGGGCTGCTCTTGATCTGTTCATCCCCCAGCATGTATTGATACCAGGGGTTGCCCTGACCCAGGTGCAGCACCTTGCACTTGGTGTTGTTAAGATTCATGAGATTCCCATGGGCCCACTTCTTGAACTTGTCCATGTCCCTCTGGATGACATCCCAGGTCTATTTTGATAAGTTTAGCTAATGGTGATGTGTATGG